>NW_015161453.1:367169-378310 GCF_001447785.1 Gekko japonicus
TCTTCTTCTTCTTCTTCTTCTTCTTCTTCTTCTTCTTCTTCTTCTTCTTCTTCTTCTTCTTCTTCTTCTTCTTCTTCTTCCTCTTCCTCTTCCTCTTCCTCTTTCTCTTCTTCTTCTTCTTCTTCTTTGTGGGAAGGAGGGGCTTCAGCTATAGCTGCCAAGTCTCCCATTAAAGGGAGAGCACTCCTGTTGGCAATTCCCTGGTTCCCACCCTGCTTGGTAGATTTGGAAGAGAATAAGAAAAAAATGCTGTCATGGAAACCGCATGATGTCATTTCTGGGGTGAACCCAGAAGTAATGTCACACCACTCTAGGATTCATAAAATTGTAGCGTTTCTGCTGAATCCTAGCGTGGTGTGACATCAGTTCTGGGTTTGTGAACCAGAAATGACATCACTTGGCCACCTCATGTCCCTGCATCCCCCAGACTCCTGCCACAGGCCAGCAACCTTCCCTCCTGTGCCATTCTGTTAGCGGTCAGCTCTCCCCTTGAGTTGGGTAGTTGGCACCCAGGGAGAAAGCAAGCCCAGACACCCTTCATATAGAATCACTCCAGACAGATATTAAATCTAGCACACTGCCTGGCCTAAAAATGACCCCAAAAGGAACGTCAGGCAGAATACCAGATTGGGAAAACTATCTGGAAGTGAACCCAGGAAATGAATTGCAAAACAAGTCTCTCCCACCTAGAGGCAGGGGTCATTTCCTGCGGGAGCACACAGGAGCGGAGCTCCAGCAGTAAGGAGCCCAGGGGGTAGGCACATGCAACAAGCCCCGCCCCCTGCTCCTAGCAGCCCTCAGTTGGGCTATGAGGAGCAAGAAGCAGCCAGGTAAGTTGCAGAGCCCACGCCCGGCCCACGTTCAGGTAGAAGCTTTCCTTCCTCTGTGAGGGCAGATCTGCACATTCTCCCTCCCTCATAGCTAGCAATCCAAAACAGTCCAGTGGCACCTTTAAGACCAAGTTTTATTCAGGTACAAGCTCTACCTCCTCTGTGAGGGCAGATCTGCACGTCCCCGCTCTCCCAATAGCTAGCAATTCAAAACAGTCCAGTGGCACCTTTAAGACCAAGTTTTATTCAGGTACAGGCTCTCCCTCCTCTGTGAGGACAGATCTGCACGTTCCCCCTCCCCCAATAGCTAGCAATCCAAAACAGTCCAGTGGCACCTTTAAGACCAATACTTGCCCCTCCCCCCCCCCCCAATAGCTAGCAATCCAAAACAGTCCAGTGGAGCCTGAGCGGTGGGTGTTGCCTTCGGACACACTTCCCGTGATGTCAGGTGGTGTGGCATATGCAAATAAGTTATGCGAATAAGTTATGCTAATGAGCTCCTGCATCTCTTTTTCTACGAAATGACCCCTGCCTAAAGGCAATGTATATTTTATAACAATGGATTTCTCGGGAAAACAGCACCCCACTTTGATGGTATCTCTTTCATCCCTGGTACTGGCTTCCCCTCTTGGCGCTGACTCCCCTGTTAGCATATCCAGAGCCCCCCGGAAGTGTCATGCATCCTGCATCAGTGCACGTCAACTGCCGTATCCTAGCTCCAAGAGGGCTATCAAGGTCCACTCAATCCTTTCATCTCCCACTGGGAAAACCCTTAACCATTCGTACAAATTTCTGGGAACCTTCCTGTAAACACATTTAGCTATTGTTTTAAGGGCAAACCTGTTCTATTGCCCTAAGGTACATTTTTTCCCTATAAATACATGAACCCAGTTCCAGTACACGCGCTCTCTTCTTGGTGTCAACTTCGCACTCCATGAAGTGCTGGTCACTTCTTTTTCTCTCCGCAGACCTGAATCTTCAAGACTGGTAAATATAGCCTCTCCTAAACACTGTTCCACCGCTACTTCTTCTTCTTCTTCTTCTTTTTTAATTTTCATTAGGATATATCAATAAGTCAAACTATACATCACCTTACACATTATCATATATCCTTTTCTCCTGATAACCCCCCCCTTCTGACTTCCCGCAGTGCTCCAACCTCCAGCCCAAGTAACATATCTTTTAGCTATTTTTCTTAATGTCCTTCTATCTTCAATAATTATCAAAGCAAAATAGGTTATTTCTTACGTCCCAATATTTCTCTAAATATTCTTTAAAGTCTTTCCAGTCTGCAAAAAATTCTTCTGCTTCCCGATTCTTAAGCTCGTTCCACCGCTACTTCTTGGTTAGCCCTTGTTTGTGCATTCTACAAGTGTGCTTTGTGTGTATTACTTTACTTTCCACTCTTTTCCAATAAATTTCTATTAGTTGAACATCTCCTTGGTTTCATAGAATCATAGAGTTGGAAGGGATCTCCAGGGTCATCTAGTCCAACCCCCTGCACAATGCAGGAAATTCACAAATACCTCCACCCCACACACACCCCAGTGACCTCTGTTCCGAAAGATAACGATGGTTTATTTGGAGGTTCTCCAGGGAAGGACCCCATATACAAAGGTGGAGATCTTGCATTACCTGCCTCTTGCTAGCAAAACTCCCCAATCTATTAAATATTAGACCAATTCGGGTAACAATTTTAACAAGCCAAAAGGGCTGCGTGGGGGTCCAGCTAGACATCACATTCACAGAAGTAGATTTCTTTTCAGGCAGAGGGTACTACACAAAACATAAGAACATAAGAGACGCCAATGTTGGATCAGGCCAAAGGCCCATCCAGTCCAACACTCTGTGTCACACAGTGCCCAAAAAATACCAGGTGCCATCAGGAGGTCCAGTAGTGGGGCCAGGACACTAGGAGCCCTCCCACTGTTGCCCCCACCCCCCAGGCACCAAGAATACAGAGCATCCCTTGCCCCAGACTGAGAGTTCCTATCTATACCTTGTGGCTCATAGCCGCTGATGGACCTCTGCTCCATATGCTTATCATAAGAACACAGGAGAAGCCAATGTTGGATCAGGCCAAAGGCCTATCCAGTCCAACACTCTGTGTCACACAGTGGCAAAAAATGCCAGGTGCCCTCAGGGGGTCCAGCAGTGGGGCCAGGACACTAGAATCCCTCCCACTGCCCCCCCAAGCACCAAGAATCCAGAGCATCCCTTGTCCCAGCCTGAGAGTTCCTATCTATACCTTGTGGCTATCTGATTATTATTTCTTGCTATTCTGAGAGGAGATCATGGGTATTTTTCTGTTTGCTGTTAAGTAGGGATGCCTGTTGGAATGAAAGATAATTCCCTTTGGAAATAGCTAATGTGGACAGGGGAGCTGCGGTGGCTCAAGTGGTTAAGACGCTGAACTGCAGGCTGTGGAAGGTCAGTAGTTCAGCAGTTCGAGACCCGAGTTGCCGCATGACGGAGTGAGCTCCTGTCTCTAGTTCCAGCTCCTGCCAACCTAGCAGTTCGAAAGCAAGAAATTGCAAGTAGATAAATAGGGACCACTTTGGTGGGACAGTAACAGCGTTCCGTGCGCCTTGGTGTTTAGTCATGCCGGCCACATGACCACGGGAACGTCTTCGGACAGCGCTGGCTCTTCGGCTTTGAAACAGAGATGAGCATCGCAACCCTAGAGTCGGATTCGACTGGCTTTCGAGCAAGGGAACCTTTACCTTAATGTGGACAGGAACATTTGCTGTGGAGGGTATGCTGTTATGCCAATAAAGGGTATTGGAAATTGGAATCGGAGGGTTTGCTCCTCCTGCACACACATGCCTGTCACCTACAGAACAAGAAATATTGGCCAAGCACTCTGAAATTAGAAGTGCTTTGAAAGAATTTCCAGACCAGAATGAAAATTGCAACAATTAAAAAAAAGAAAGAATCACAATACACTTAACCTTTCCTCTAATAAATTCGAAGATAGATTTATAGCTTATCCACTCATTACCTATATGGTAGAAACCAGGGGTCATTTCCTGCAGGAGCGCACAGGAGCGGAGCTCCGGCAGTAAAGAGCCCAGGGGGTGGGCACATGCAACAAGCCCCACCCCCTGCTCCCAGCAGCCCTCAGTCAGAGCAAGAAGCAGCCAGGTAAGTTGCAGAGCCCCCCCCCCGGCCCCCCGGCCCAAAACAGTCCAGTGGGACCAAGTTTTATTCTGGTACAAGCTCTCCCTCCTCTGTGTCAGCAAGCTGCCAAGTTTCGTTTTGTATCGTTTTCCATGCGCATGCTTTCCCCTTCGCTTAATTGCCGCTTCAGCTGCAACAACTATCTTTCAAGGCCACTGGAGGAGTTGCTGAAGTTCTTGCTTTGACTGTAGTCAGGATGAGCTGTGGAAAACTCATACCTGTTTTGCTTTCAGTAGCAGTTGATTCCCAGGCCGCGAGGCGCGCGCGGGAACCTTAGTAATTGGATGATGCTTATACGAATGTATAAGCATTCAACACTCCCTTGGGCCAGTTCGGCTGAATGCGGGCAACCAGAACGCCGGGAGAAAACAGACGTGGGGAAAAGCCACACTGTCACCCTGATGAAGAAACCAACCGGAGTTACCGAAATTTGCAAAAGCGTGCAAGCCTCGCCTGAAAAGAATGAGGGAGACTCAAGTGGCGAGGAACAAGAGCCGGCGGGAAATGGATCGGTCCTGCTGTAGATGGCGCGGAACGGCAGGGCACTCCTACTGAGGCGCTGAAAACGGTGAGCGAACCCCCCTCCCTCTTTTTCGTTACTGTATCATTATTGAACCCGGCCCTGGGGATGCATCTCAGACCAAAAGCTCTCATTGATTCGGGATGCGGGAGAGACTTAATAAGCCCCTCGGTAGTGGCTGGGCTGGAGGTGGGGGTGGTGAAGCAAAGACCCGTTAATCTTCACCCAGATGGATGGGTCGCCCATGAAAGATCCCTGCATATACGAAACGGTGCCATTACGAATGGGGGCAGGGAATCATTGTGAAACTAGATCCTTCCCCTGGTGTTGGGAGCCCCATGGCTTTACGGGCATGACCCCTATATACTTTGGGAAGAAGGGAGGGTGCAGTTCATATCACCCCACTGCAAGAGCCATGGTTGGACAACAAGTGGGGGCTGAAACCACCCCCGACGCCCCTATGGCTCTCCTAACCAAAGAAAAGTTGGTTTCCATTCCGGTTGAGTATCAGGACCTGGCTCAGGTGTTTGGGGAGGAGGAGGCGAATGAACTGCCCCCCCATAGACACTCGGACTGTAGCATCGAACTGGTGCCCGGTGCTAAACTGCCTAAAGGGAGGATCTATGCCATGGGCCCGGCCGAGAAAGACGAACTGAGAAAGTTCATCGACAAAAACCTAGAGCGGGGTTTTATCCTGCCGGCGTCTTCCCCCTTTGCGGCACCTGTGCTTTTCCGGAAGAAAAAGGATGGTGGGCTGAGACTCTGCACGGATTGCCGTGGTTTGAATGCAGTGTCAGCCACCAACACCTACCCTATGCTGTTGATTAAAGACTTGCTAGCCGAAGCGGCAAAGGGAAAAAATCTTTTCAAAACTGGATTTACGAGACGCATACTTTCGTGTGCGCATAAAAGAGGGAGACGAGCCAAAGACCGCGTTCAACACTCCCTTGGGCCAGTTTGAATACCTCATCATGCCGTTCAGTCTTCAAGGGGCCCCGGGGGTCTTCATGAACTTGATAAACGAGGTGTTACACAAACATTTGTTTAAGGGGGTGCTTGTTTACCTAGATGATATACTTCTGTACTCCCCTGACCTGCCCTCCCACGTGAAATTGGTGAGAGAGGTGCTAAGTACGTTGCAGAAGCACAAACTGTTCGAAAAGCTCTCAAAATGTGAATTCCACGAGACGCACATAGACTTTTTAGGCTATCGCATTTCCAAGGATGGGCTGGAGATGGACCCAGGGAAGGTCCGGGATGTATTAGGGTGGGAAGCCCCTCAGACTAGGTGGCAATTACAATCCTTCATCGGATTTGTGAACTTTTATCGTTCATTTTTGCCCAATTTCGCACAAATCAGTCTTCCCCTGACGGACCTATTAAAAACAAAGGGGAAGGGTCCGGACGCCACTAAACCGGGGGCTCCGCTTCCGTGGTCAGCCGAATGCCAGGAAGCGTCCATGCATTTGAAAAGCCTATTCACGTCGGAGCCTGTGCTGACTCACCCTGATGAATCTAAAAAGTTCATTGTGCAAACTGATGCGTCAGATGTAGCTATGGGAGGGGCCATCTTGCAAGAGGGGGAAGATGGGCTGCTGCACCCCCTGGCCTATGTATCGAAAAAATTTAATGACGGTGAAAGAAATTGGTCTGTGTGGGAGAAGGAGGCGGGGGCAATAAAACTGGCGCTCTCGACTTGGAGGCACTGGCTTGAAGGGGCTAGAGTCCCGTTTGAGGTGTGGACGGATCATAAGAATTTAGAGACTCTTAAAATGCCTTGCTGCTTGAACGCCAAACAACTGCGCTGGGCGGATTTCTTTTCTAAGTTCCAGTTCACCCTCCATCACTTTCCTGGCTCGGCAAATTCATTAGCCGACGCTCTCTCACGCCTCCCCCAGCATGCCAGTCAACGAGATGTCATCCTTGACTCCGTATTCACTCCCACCCAGTTGGGAGGAGCGGTGACAACTCGCAGCCAAGCCACCAACATGCCCACCCCCTTGCCAGCCCCAAACTCCAACCCCTCGACTTCGCAGTGGGCGGCCCATTTCAACTCCGCCATCTTGGAGGCAGACACGGAACAACTGGAGGGGTTGGGGGACTGGGTGCAAGGAGAAAATGGTTGCTGGTATAAGGACAATATACTGTATGTACCGCAAGCACTGCAGGGGGAGGTGTTACACTTGGTCCACGGCTCTAAGCTGGCAGGGCACTCGGGCTTCGTGAAGTCTCTCCAATTACTGCAGAGACAGTTCTGGTGGCCACACATGCGCAAAGACCTATCATCATTTGTACAATCGTGCCAAGTATGTGCAATGAGTAAACCTCGACCTGAAAAGGTTCCGGGACTCTTAAAACCTCTTCCCACTCCCAATAGGCCGTGGGAAGTCATCTCAATGGATTTTATAACTGATTTACCTCCTAGTAACTCCAAGACTGTAATTTGGGTGGTGGTTGACCTGTTTTCAAAACAAGCGCATTTCATCCCCTTCGCCTCTTTGCCAACTGCTAAATCCCTTGCCAAGACATTCCTGGTGCATGTCGTACGTCTCCATATGTTGCCGCGTAAGGTGATCTCCAACAGGGGGACGCAATTCGTTTCCAAATTCTGGGGGGAACTGATGAAGATTATGGGGGTGGAAAGGGGACTGAGTAGTGCTTACCACCCAGAAACTGATGGACAAACGGAGAGAGTCAACCAAACTTTGGAACAATATCTCCATTGCTTTACAAACTGCCAAGAGGACGATTGGAATGACTTATTGCCTCTTGCTGAATACTATTACAACAACACTTGCCACACCTCAACAGGGATGTCCCCGTTTAAAGCTACCTACGGTTACGACAGTCCACCGGTCCCCTTCCTGGAGGGGGACAAAGACTTGGGGCCTGGGGAGGCGGGTGTATGGTGCAAGAATTTGAAAGACTCTTGGCCTTTGCTATGTAAAACGTTGAATGCTGCTAAGGAGGCATACAAGACTCAGGCTGACAAGAGAAGGGTGGAGGGTTGGGCTCTGCAGCTGCCGGACTCGGTTTATGTTTCCACCAAAAACATCAAAATGTTGCGTCCAAGTAGGAAATTGGGGTGGAAGTACATTGGGCCATTTAAAGAACGTAAAGTAATCAATGATGTTGCTGTGGATGTTGAACTACCAAAGAATCTAAGGTCTTTACATTCTGTATTTCATTTCAGCCTGTTGAAAAAGGACACAGGGTCTTGCCCTTGGCGGGGGGACCGGACGGTTCCTCCGCCCATCTTGATCGAAGGGGAGGAACATTATGAGATTGCTAAGATTTTGGACTCCAAACGCAAACGTGGACAACTGTTTTATTTGGTCGAGTGGAAGGACTTCGGACCCCAGCACCTCGAATGGGTGAAAGTAGGGGATATTCGGGCCCCTCAATTGATCCGCAAATTCCACCGGGAGTTCCCGGGGAAAAGGGGAGACCTCCCAGCCTGACTGGGAGACATCTGGATTTTGGGGAGGGGAAGTTGGTTTTCGAGGGGGCAGTATGTCAGCAAGCTGCCAAGTTTCGTTTTGTATCGTTTTCCATGCACATGCTTTCCCCTTCGCTTAATTGCCGCTTCAGCTGCAACAACTATCTTTCAAGGCCACTGGAGGAGTTGCTGAAGTTCTTGCTTTGACTGTAGTCAGGATGAGCTGTGGGAAGCTCGTACCTGTTTTGCTTTCAGTAGCAGTTGATTCCCAGGCCGCAAGGCCCACGCGGGAACCTTAGTAATTGGGTGGTGCTTATACGAATGTACTATAACCTTTCATGCACATAGTTTGCCTGTCATTCCTAACAGTGTTCCTGTCCATGCATCTATAGCTTGAAATAAAGTAAAACCTTCTTGCAAGGGTGTACTGCATTGTTGCTATGGGGCCTGACACTCTGAGGGACAGATCTGCACGTCCCCCCCCCCATAGCTAGCAATCCAAAACAGTCCAGTGGAGCCTGAGCAGTAGAAAATAATGTAATTGCAGCAAATCCTTTATAAAGATCTATAATTTATTTTTGAAGCATGATCCTGAGACCTAGTTCAGCTCATCCCCAGACTTATACCTGGAGTTGTTTCAGGGCATTTGTCTGTAAAGGTATTTTTCTACAATATTACTGTTAACATCTGAACTGTATTTCACTGTATTACACATTTCTTTAGTTATTTATGCCTTGACACAGTTTGGTATACCTGTCTTTTCAAATTGTTTATCGTACTGTACCTGGATACATTAATTGCAATTACTCTGTAATACTGTTGAATTCTTTAATAAAAACCATTAAAAAAAAGAGAGAATGTTTTGAATACAAAAAAACCCCCTGCTCATTTATTAATTTTTTATGTATCTATTTACAGAATTACGCACAGGATAGAGAAGGTAGAGAAAGAAGTACTTTTCTCCCCTTCTCACAATACAAGAACTCATGGACACTCACTGAAATTAATGAGCATTAGGCTTAGTACAGATCAAAGGAAGTGCTTCCTCATCCAAAGACTAATTAACATGTGAAATTCACTGCCGCAAAAAGTGGTGGCAGCTACAAGCATAGACAGCTTTGAGAGGGGATTGGATAAACATATGGAGCAGAGGTCCATCAGTGGCTATTAGCCATAAGGTTCAGATGAAGCACTCTGTCTGAGGCAGTGATGCTCTGTATTCTTGGCGTTTGGGGGGCCGCAGTGGGAGGGCTTCTGAAGTTCTGGTCCTGCTAGTGGACCTCCTGATGGCCCCTGGGTTTTGGCCACTGTGTGACACAGAGTTTTGGACTGGATGGGCCATTGGCCTGATCCAACATGGCTTCTCTTACATTCTTATATGGAGCAGAGGTCCATTAGTGGCTGGTAGCCACAAGGTACAAATGAAGCACTCTGCCTGGGGAAGTGATGCTCTGTATTCTTGATGCTTGTGGGCAGTGTTCCCTCTAGGCTGAGTTAGTGTGAGCTAGCTCACAGTTTTTTTAGCCTCCGGCTCACACATTTTTGCCTTAGCTCGGGAAGGATGGCTCCAGAGCAAACTAATTTATGTAGTAGCCAAATTGCTTGCTCACAACTTCAATGCCAGTAGCTCACAGAGTAGAATTTCTGCTCACAAGACTCCACAGCTTAGAGGGAGCATTGCTTGTGGGTGTTACGGACTCTGGCTAGGGGCTCCATACGTTCACAGAAGTTCCCAGTAAATCAGTTGCTTTAGTGGGTTCCCCAGTAAATCAATTGCTTTCACTGCTAGGAATCAGTTGCTCTTGTTTGTATTTCGAGTAAAAAAATAATATCGTTCATTGGGTTTGCCTGTGTCCTTTATATAGTTGATACCTCCAGTAACTGGCATTACATTTTATGGTACACATGGCCCTGCACGAGAAAGGGACATTTATGTTAGATCCAGCCCTCGAAGCAAATGAGTGTGACACCTCTGCTCTATGGTTTGACCATAGAGTTTTGCCAAATGCTAGAGTGCCCCTGGCAACATGCTGGTATCCAGGGGTCATTTTGTAGAAAAAGAGCTAGGGGAACTCATTAGCAAAACTCATTAGCATATGCCACACCCCCTGACATCACCGGAAGTGTATCATAAGGCCACACCCCCTGACATCACCGGAAGTGTGTCATAAGGCCACACACCCTGTCCCCAATGGTCCCGGCCGCCGCCGCCGGCCTTGCAGCTCCATTGCCGAGCCCCATGAGGGGCCCGGTGGAGGACCTGCAAGGCTGGCGGGAGTGCAAGGAAGCCCCGCAAAGGCCCTCCCTGGCCCCAGGCAGGCAGGGGTGGGGAGAGGCAGGGAGCAAGCAACTTAACCTCCCTCTTCTCCTGCTTCCTCCTGGCTGAATGAGGGCCGGAAGCAGGGGGCGGGGCTTCGTCATGTGCCCTGCCCCCTGTACCTCACCCGGGGGAACTGCGTTCCCCTGCGTTCCCCCCCGAAATGGCCTCTGCTGGTATCACTTCCGGCGTTTCCTGGCTTTTCCCCTCACTGGCTGGCTGAGTGGCTGTGAGAAGAACCCGCTGGAAGCAGGGGGTCCCCCTGTGCCCGCTGAGGCGATAGCAGCCCTAATCGGCCCCCGTTTAACTCTTCTCAAGAATTCTCATGCCCCGTTGATAGCGCATGCTGCCGCTCTGCTTAATAATACAGATCTGGAGATGTAAATGTACAGTAAGCCAGGTGCCAAGTCTTCTAGTTTGCAGGGGGTTTTTTACAAAAAGAAGTTCTTTGAAGACTCGGCCTGCCCAGCCTAGCCCAGGAGGCAAAGAAGGGTTACGATTGCCAACTGGCAAGAAGTTTGTCAGATTTCACAAGGAGGTGCGGAGGTGCAGGCAAGGGAGACGGTTGCGCCATCTCTTCACTCCGGCTTGCCTAAGGTTCAGAGACTGAGCTACAAAACAGGGTATCCCTGAAACTTGCATCTCCCTTGACCTGCCTCGGTTGCCTTGGCGAAGACACTTAAGGCCAACACCCCCCATCTGTGAGACCTGGTACATAAGAACATCAGAGAAGCCAATGTTGGATCAAGCCAGTGGCCCATCCAGTCCAACACTCTGTGTCACACAGTGGCCCAAAATACCAGGTGTCATCAGGAGGTCCAGCAGTGGAGCCAGGACACTAGAAGCCCTCCCACT
>NW_015161453.1:379477-393837 GCF_001447785.1 Gekko japonicus
GTCCAGCAGTGGGGCGAGAACACAAGAGGCCCCCCCACTGTTGCCCCCCCCACAAGCACCAAGAATACAGAGCATCCCTTGCCCCAGACTGAGAGTTCCTATAAGAACATCAGAGAAGCCAATGTTGGATCAGGCCAGTGGCCCATCCAGTCCAACACTCTGTGTCACACAGTGGCCAAAAATACCAGGGGCCATCAGGAGGTCCAGTAGTGGGGGCAGGACACTAGAAGCCCTCCCACTGTTGCCCCCCCCCAAGCACCAAGAAGACAGAGCATCCCTTGCCCCAGACGGAGAGTTCCTATAAGAACATCAGTGAAGCCAATGTTGGATCAGGCCAAAGGGAGGGAACAGGGGACTGTTCAGGAGGGAGTGTGGCTTCAGCATGGCAGAACAACCTTGTCTGTCAAGCAGCGTGGGAGCGTCTGCCCAGTGCTGCACCGCTGGCTCTCCAGTCCGCCCATGTGGGTTTTCCTTTGCACCCCCCTCCCAGCCCCTGGGGCCTTGCAGTGAGGATAGAACAACTCAGAGCTTACCATAGGGTTGCCAACCCCCCTGGTTTGCCGGGGGTCCCCTGTTTTGGGGGGGGGGGTTCTACTCGATTCCAACACCCACAACCACCCATCTCTCTCCCTTTAAGTATGTGGAACCCGTGTTTCCTCCCAAGCACGATCTCCGCAAGCTTGCAGGGAAATGCCAGCTTCGTGCTCTTAAAAGGGAAACGCGGCTGCTCTTAAAGGGGAAATGCCAGCTCCTGCATTTAAAACGGAAACGCCAGCTCCTTTAAGTGCAGGGAACTGCCGTTTCTGGAGATCCCGTGCGCGGGCGGGGGGGCGGACGTCCCCAACATAATGTCATCACGTCGGGGATGCCCCGCCCCCTCTAGGAACGCCCCCAAAGTCCCCCGCTGGGGGTGGAAGATGGACTTGGCAACCCTAGCTTACCACCTGCTGTCCTTTATGCAGTTTATATCTCCGGTACCTGGCATTACGTTTTATGGCACACGTGGCCCGACAAAGGGACATTTATGTTAGATCCAGCCCTCGTAACAAATGAGTTCGACACCTCTGCTCTATACAGTGATCCAGCAACAACCCCATTCATTTTGCAATCTAGAGCGTCTGAGCCCATTGCAGACATAAAGAGAGCAAACTCTTTAATCCTGTGGTTAAGAGATTGGGACCAATCCAGGATCTGGGCACTACCTCCTTTCGAGTCTTCCCAAGAAAAACTTTCCCACGGCCACCTTAACCACTGTTAGAGGTACACCTCCTTCCAAATTAAAGGTGGTTGGGAAGTTTCTTTCTGCACTCAGCACTAGGGACCAGCTGTTAAGCGAATTCCTGGGGTCTTTTGTTCTTTCCAGTAAGTGGTGAAGGCTTGTAATTGCTCAAGCTAAAGAAAAACAAAGAGATAGAAATTCCTTTTAAACTTTAAAATTTGTTCTGTTCACCCATAACCCTATTGGGATATTTGGTTAACATAGCAGAGTTTTGCCCAGTCATTTATACATTTATATATTCTTGGGAGATTTATCCTCTGAGTGCAGTAAATAAATCTCCCAAGAATATATACATGTATAAATCGATGGTGTGACCTCATTTAGAATACTGTGTACAGTTCTGGTCACCGCACCTCAAAAAGGATATTATAGCATTAGAGAAAGTGCAGAAAAGGGCAACTAGAATGATCAAAGGGTTGGGACACTTTCCCTATGAAGACAAAGGTTAAAGCGCTTGGGGCTCTTTAGTTTGGAGAAACGATGGCTGAGGGGTGACATGATTGAGGTTTATAAGATTATGCATGGGATAGAGCAGGTAGAGAAAGAGGTACTTTTCTCCCTTTCTCACAATACAAGAACTCGTGGGCACTCCATGAAATTGCAGAGCGGTCGGGTTAGAACGGATAAAAGGAAGTCCTTCTTCACTCAAAGAGTGATGAACACATGGAATTCACTGCCACAGGAGGTGGCGGCGACTACAAGCATGGACTCAAGAGGGAATTGGATTAAGATATGAAGCAGAGGTCCATCGGTGGCTATTAGTCACAAGGTATAGATAGGGGCTCTGGGGCAAGTGATGCTCTGTATTCTTGGTGCTTGGGGGGGGGTCAACAGTGGGAGGGCTTCTAATGTCCTGGCCCCACTGGTGGACCTCCTGATGGCACCTGGTATTTTTGGCCACTGTGTGACCCAGAGTGTTGGACTTGATGGACTGACAAAGAGAGCTTTGTTTCTCGAAATCTTATGCTACAATAAAGTTTGTTAGACTTATTTATTTATTTATTAAATTTCTACCCTGCCCTCCCGCCGAAGCAGCTCAGGGAAGCTTACAAACAATTTAAACATACAGTTTCATGTTTTTCTCTGGGTCTTAGGCTCAAAGCATTGACGGTGAGATTTTTGTAGTGAATGTCAATAAATCAAAAGTAGGTTTGCAACTTACAGATACACACCTGAACAGCATACTCAAGATTACAACAGGACAGACATTGTCTCCAGATTTTGATGCAATAACTCAAAGAGGTGTCAGTTATCAGAGACTGTTAAATAAACAACGTATTGCAAGAGTGCTAATGTTTTAAGCATGTTTTAAGTTTTTAAAAAATCTTTAATTGTGTTTGTGTCCTTAATAAAGTTTATATCTCTGCTACCTGGCATTACCCAGCCCGGCCCGACAAGGTCTCATTTATGTCAGATCTGGCCCGCATAACAAATGAGTTTGACACCCCTGATCTACATTACTCCCTTGGTTTGCCTACATCAAGGAAAGGAGACTGCATAGACAGAAAAGCCAGGAGACATTTCCTTCCACATAGCCTCAAGTGTGAAGATAGCGGAGTCCCGCTAGGCACATATTCCCAACACCACAAGAATTCTCTTGATTAATATGCAACTGTTGAAAACTGCAATCGCTCTGAGCACACTGGGGCCACACCATAGCTACCGCTCAAGAACACGAACCACAGCTCTAACCTGTTGGTCTTAAAGGTGCCGCCGGACTCAAACTTTGTTCTACAGCTGTAACCTGTAAGAGCCCTGAAATGTCGCTACCCAATAAACAATAAGTCAATTGATCAAAATGCAGTTGATCTGCACCACCAGATAGCACAATTGATCAAAATGCAGAAATACCTCCGTCAGGATCTTGCGGTCTAATCGAAAGAATTTCAGTTGCCATAAACATCCAATAATCGGGATCGGCGCCGGTCCGGGTGGAAACTTCCTTATTTCTCTCTGCAGTTTGACGAACTGCACCACCAGATAGCACAGAAGGAGCAGGCTAAAGATAGTACTCAGTGCCAACATTTCGCTGCCGCTTTTTCGGTGAACCGAATCGCAGCCGCCCGTGTTGTGGCCTGTGAGCGGAATCCCGGTATCCTGTTATGTCCTTCCCATGGGGGAGTTCCCATTCACAGTCCACGGATTTCCATCTGCCCTTCACTTTCAGTCCTGTCACTTCCAATCCCACGTCTGCCGCTTCAGGTGCTTTCTCAACTGAAGTGTGTTGAACGGCTCACGTGTTTGGAAAGTTATAGCTGGAGACTCTGTCCAAGATGAAAACACGCTCATTACGCCTTTGATGCCTGCAACTGTTAATTAGATACAGCTGTGCTGACTACACCTTTCAGGTTGTGACATACACCGTCTGTCTTTCCAGAGACGGAGCTCAGTCCTGTCTACAGCAGAAAGAATACAAGAAGAAACCCTGCAGGATTTGAACATGTGACCATCCAACAGCAGCTAAGCAGGGTGCTTCTGGGAAACTCTCAAGCGCAGCAATTTGCACCTCAGCGATTAGAGGTATACTACCTCTGAATATGGAGGTTCCACTGAGCTGCTGATCACGCCCCAGGACTCCCCCACACAGGGGATCCCATTTGTCTTTTTTAAATCATTTTTTTTATCATTTTCTCAGAAAGAAGGGAAAAAAGGGTGGGGGAAATCAGGTTTGCCAAATAATATGAAATGTTACGTACAACAAGTAAAATCAGATATATTACCAAATATATATTTCAAATACAGAAGCAGACATTAAAGCATCAATATTACAGAATTTTCGGATAGATTTCCTAAGAACTTTCCTAAGGTTAGCGATAATCTAGAGCCGGTTTGGTGTAGTGGTTAAGTGCGCGGTAGTGAAGGGCAGGGTATAAATCCAATCTCTTCTCTTCTCCTTAACGAGGGCTGGCCTGCCCCCCATTTTAAGAGGCTTTGCAAGCTACTTTTGGGTCCCAACCCACAGGTTGGGAAACACGGTTGTGATGGAAAACTGAATGAGGGAAAGCTCTGCTTTGCAACATCACACCAGCATGACGCTACCCTGACAGCATATGAGGCTATGCTGTTTGCGACCTGTGTGCAGAGCCTCTTCCCTTTCCCGCGCCTTGCAGACAGACAGCCGGTGATGTCTGAAGAAGGGGTGTTGCTGAGGCCATGCCCAGATTGGGTAGGTACGTGGGAGGGGGTGGATAGAAACACAACCAGCACAGGCAGCTCGGGGCAGGGCAAGGCGTCTCCCTCCCTCGATGACCTGCCAGCATGCATTGTCCGCGCATCCCTAGATGGACGAGGGGAGGCTCCCGTTGGGCACTTGTTTCCTAAAGGGGAGGACCTGCAAGAGTTCTGAGCAGCCGGTGACGAGTCAACGCCACCCTGGTTTTTTGCACAACATGGGCAAGCGTGTCTTGAGGTTTGCACTTGTGAGATCTGGGGTGGTGGAACGCGCCGTCAAATCACAGCCAACTAATGGCAATCCCATAGTGCAGAAGTGTTGAACTCCATTTGTTACGAGGGGCCGGATCTGACATAAATGTTCCTTTGTCGGGCCAGGCTAAGGTCATCTGTGCCATAAAACGTAATGAGAGGTACTGGAGATATAAACCGCATAAAGGACAGCAGCTGGTAAGCTCCGAGTTGGTGTATCCACGCTGCAAGGCCCCAGGGGCTGGGAGAGGGGTGCAAAGGAAAACCCACATGGGCAGACTGGAGAGCCAGCGGTGCAGCACTGGGCAGACGCTCCCACGCTGCTTGACTGCTGCAGATGAGGTTGTTCTGCCATGCTGAAGCCGCAATCAGAGTGGCTTCGCCCACTCCCCCCCCCAAACACTCTCCGGTTCCCTCCCTTGCACTAGTTGCTTGCGGGCTGCATAAGAGCCTTGGATGGGCCAGTTCTGGCCCCCGGGCTTTATGTTTGACACTCCTGCCATACCATTTTCAAGGCAAGAGATCAACAGAGGTGATTTGCCACTGCCTGCCTCTATGAAGCAACCCTGAGCTTCCTTGGTGGTCCCTTGTCCAGGTACTAACCAGAGCAGACCCTGCTTAGTTTCCGAGATCTGATGACACCAGTATATCCTGGACCATCCAGATCAGAGTTTGTCCTGTGTTCAGGGCTATTTTTGGGCAGGAACGCACAGGAACGGAGTTCCGCCTGGCTCCCGAGTTGGCCACGCCCAGCAGGAACTCATTAACATAACAGGCCACACCCAACAGCAGAAACTCATTAGGATTGGCTACATCAGGGGGGGTGGCCTAACATGCAAAGAAGTTCCTGCTACAAAAAAAAGCCCTGGGTTTTGACAATAAACAAAGTAAACAGAATAAGAATAAGAAGCAAAAGGTGGGTGTGGCTGGATGACCACACTTCTGGTAACATGGGGTGTGGCCTAATATGCTAATGAGCTGTGCTGTTAGGGTGTGGCCTAATAGGCTAATGCGTTTATGCTATTGGGTGTGGCCTATTATGCTAATGAGTTCCTGCTGGGCTTTTTCTACCAAAAAAGCCCTGCCTGTGTTTATCTGCAGAACTGTGGCTGAGAGAGCTAATCTATATATCTAATAGCCAAGTTGCCCTCTCCGTGCGGATATCTAAATCTGCACATCGGGGGCACTTGGGGGGGGGGGGCAGAGAGATTAGCAGGCCCCAGGAGTGCAGAAAAATCCAAAAAGTTTAAAAAAGCTATATGGGGGATATCAATTTGGATCTCAGCTTGCAATGAAGCTGTGGAACGTGTTCAATCTAAGTTCCTGAAGAAAATCTTGGGGCTACCAGCTTGCGTACCATATGCAGCTATGTGCCTGGAGACAACCCAAAGACAGTTAATTACGATGGCATGGACCATAACCTTTAAATTTTGGCTGCGCCTTCATTTTAGATGTGGCCCAAACAGTCTTGTGGTACACATGTTAACAAAATCCCATCTATCGACTTGGTTGATTAATATAGAGGGGGGAAAATCTATAATTGGCTTTAGTTTTGATGATTTAGTACTTTTGTCTGAGCAGAAGGTTTTTGCCTTACTCAGACAAAGACTCCTCGATATAGAGGTGCAAGATCTGAGAAGACATAGACATTGCTCTCCCTTGAGTATAGGACTCTCTTTCAGCCACATTTCCTCAGGATACCTGGCAAGGCTGATTCAGCCCCATCTTCGTAGGTCTTTCACGCTAGCTCGGTTCAACGTCCTTCCCTCAGCTGTTTTATCGGGAAGGTTCAAAAAAATTCCCTATAAAGATAGATTGTGCCCATGTGGGATGGGGGAAATTGAATCTATTGGACATGTGCTTTTGTACTGTAAATTCCACTATGACATCCGTGTTGCTTATATTGAACTTGTGTTGGACCCCCTTTTGGGCCAATCTGATGAGTATAAAATTATTTCTTTATTGTCTTTGCATAATGTAGAAATTCTTGAACCTGTAGCAAATTTCTTTTATGAGGTATCTAGGAGGAGAGGCTCATATTAAGGCAATTCGGAATGTCTCCTATAAACAGGCAGCTCCAGCTCCACCGCTGTGTGTCCGTTCTGGGCGCCTACTGACAGGTCACCCCCAAATTTGTTTGGGTTCCTTTCCACCTGCACAGGCTCTTCTCCAGTTTGGTGTAGTGGTTAAATGTGCAGACTCTAATCTGGGAGAACCAGGTTTGATTCCCCACTCCTCCACTTGCACCTGCTGGATGACCTTGGGCAAGCCATAGTTCTGATAAGAGCTGTTCTTGAAAAAGAGCAGCTTCTGTCAGAGCTCTCTCAGCCCCGCCTACCTCACAGGGTGTCTGTTGTGGGGAGGGGAAGGGGAAGGAGTTTGTAAGCCGCTCTGAGACTCCTTCGGATAGTGAAGGGCGAGGTATAGATCCAATCTCTCCTCCTCCTCCTCCGTGGAATCGTAATTATAAGCCCCCAATAACGTTTATTCCCACTCACCTTTGTATTTCCAGTGCTTGTGTGTGTGTTGTTTTTTTTAAGTGTGTTTTATTTCTGCATGTGTGCATTTTATCAAGATTTCTGGTTCATTCCTGAGAGTTTCTCTAAGGGAAAGATCCCTGTAAAACAAAGGTGGAGACACTCCCTAGCTACCTCCCTCCCGCAAGCTTTCCTGTCTCCTTGCTAATTCCCCTAATAAACAGGAGACCGCCTTTTTGGACAAATATAACATCTGAGGTAACAGCTTAGCCTCTGAGATCTGACGGGATCGGCCTATACCATACCATTCCACATCCCCAGCAGCGAAATTGAAGGATTTCACAATAGTACAAATTGCAGAATGGATTAAATTCCCTCTAAAAGGATAGCGAGTAGATATCAGAGTCTGGAATAAAGCAATCCGAAAAAAAGGATTACCATGCATTAAATAATTGCTATGAATAGTACCGTAAGATCTGAGCGATATGATTTATGATGTCTAGCATGAATAAGAAGATAAACTGCTGAAGGCAGCTCTTAAGCCGTTAATCCTAACGAAAGCTTGTGAAGGCATGTGCGATGAACTTCCTGGCATACAGACAATGGAAAATGAGATGTCGGGAAAGAGAATTTTAAGTGTGATAACACAGGACACTGTAAATATGAAACAAGCAAGCACTGTAAATAACAGAGACCAAAGAGTGCCCAATTAATATACACAAAAGTGAAACTGTTTATATAACAGGATATAAGTCGGTTTGTCGACTATATAAGAAAGTGTTGTATTGCTGATCGGGTACCCAGTTTTGACGGTTTTGATATAAGGATTGGATTTTTGCATGTATATACTTGTACACTATGAGTGCTTTATGAAGTATGATGAAGTTTTCGAAGTTTTCCCTATGAGGAAAGGTTAAAGCGCTTAGGGCTCTTTAGCTTGGAGAAACGACGACTGAGGGGTGACATGATCGAGGTTTATAAGATTATGCATGGGAAAGAGCAGGTAGAGAAAGAGGTACTTTTCTCCCTTTCTCACAGTACAAGAACTCGTGGGCACTCCATGAAACTGCTGAGCGGTCGGGTTAGAACGGATAAAAAGAAGTCCTTCTACATGGAATTCACTGCCACAGGAAGTGGTGGCGGCTACAAGCATGGACGGCTTCAAGAGGGAATTAGATAAGCATATGGAGCAGAGGTCCATCAGTGGCTATTAGCCACAAGGTATAGATAGGGGCTCTGGGGCAAGTGATGCTCTGTCTTCTTGGTGCTTGGGGGGGGTCAACAGTGGGAGGGCTTCTAATGTCCTGGCCCCACTGGTGGACCTCCTGATGGCACTGGTATTTCTGGCCACTGTGTGACACAGAGTGTTGGATGGGATGGGCTTTTGGCCTGATCCAACATTGGCGTCTCTTATGTTCTTATGAAGAACTATTGAAACAAAGATTGAAATCCGGAGTCTTCGTCCTGTGTCTTCTATTTTCTCTGTACTACTTAAGTACTTGTGTATTACATGATGTAATTTTGCTATTACTAATACATGTGGTTCCTTGTTATTCCTTGTTAGTATTGTGTTATCCTGTTATATAAACGGTTTCACTTTTGCGTATATTACTTGGGCACTCTTTGGTCTGTGTTATTTACAGTGTTCGCTTGTTTCAGGAAAGAGAATTTTACCAGCCTTCCATGTGGGTCTCTGTCTCAGCAAAAGACTCTCTGCTTGGCTTGCAAAAGGTCCCAGTGTGTATTGTGCAACACTGTGACATCCAGGGGTCATTTCGTAGAAAAAGAGGTGCAGGAGCTCATTAGCATAACTCATTAGCATAACTCATTTGCATGTGACACACCCCCTGACATCACCGGAAGTGTGTCAGAAGGCAACACCCACCGCTCAGACTCCACTGGACTGTTTTGGATTGCTAGCTATTGGCGGGGGGGGGGGCGGGGCGGTCGGTTCTCGCTCGCAGAGGAGGGAGAGCTTGTACCTGAATAAAACTTGGTCTTAAAGGTGCCACTGGACTGTTTTGGACCAGGGGGCCTGGGGGGGGGGGCTCTGCAGCTTACCTGGCTGCTTCTTGCTCTGACTGAGGGCTGCTGGGAGCAGGGGGCGGGGCTTGTTGCATGTGCCCGCCCCTTGGGCTCTTTACTGCCGGAGCTCCGCTCCTGTGCGCTCTTGCAAAAAATGACCCCTGGAATTGGAAGGGATATCGTTGTGTCCCATAAGAGAGATTTTCTCCCATTTTTGCTTCTGATGCTCCAGCAAACAGGGGTGGGAGGTTGTGTTGGACGTTCCAGGTGTGATGTCCCCTGTCTCAGACCTCCAGACTGCGTGGCGAGACAGACTAGATAGCTAGACAGTGCAACAAGCAGACTTAGGCTGTGGTCACACACACTAAACAATCCACTTTCATTCCACTGTCAGTGCACTTTCCAACTGGAATTTTACTGCGAGAACTGGCAAAATCCAGTTGGAAAGTGCGTTGAAAGTGGACTGAGGGTGGATTATTGAGCATGTGTGACCACAGCCACAGGGCGCTTTCACGCATGCTAAATAATGCCGTTTCAATCCACTTTCGTGACTATTGCAAGCAAGGCTCCCTCTAAACTGTGGGGTCTTGTGTGCAAAAATTCTACTGTGTGAGCTACCGGCATTAAAGTTGTGAGCGAGCGATTTGGCTCCTGCATAAATTAGTTGGCTCTGGAGCCCTCCGTCCTGAGCTAAGACAAAAACGTCTGAGCCAGAGGCTAAAAAACCATGAGCTCGCTCACACTAGCTCAGCCTAGAGGGAACACTGGTTGCAAACAAACGTGAAATATTTGTGTGATCATGCCGCGCCGCTTCTTTGCCATGCTGCAGAATCACCGTGTGATCGCCAGCTAACAGCTGAAGCACAGAGACTCGGGGGACCGTGTGATCGTGCTACCATGCTTTATTTTGCTCCAGGGTGAACAGCCACGCCTCCCCCCCCCCACGTTATCTGGCCCATGTGATTGGGGCCATGGTGTCCCAAAACAATGAGGTAATACGTCCCTTAAGCTGTAGGAGTTTGAAAAAAGGACCAAGCTATATAGTACCCTCATACCTTTCAGGTATCACCTATGAGAGGTACAGATGGGCTTTCTCAAGAGGTCGTTTTGATGCATTCCCATCTGCAGTTCTACTGGGTAGATTTTCTCAACAGCCTGTGCAGCAACAATGCTGTTCTTGTTCGAGTGACGCGGTTGAATCAATTGCACATCTACTCTTACATTGTGAATATTACCAAGAAGAGAGACGCCAGAAACTTATTCCTCTACTTTCTAGATTTAAGCCATTGCAATATTATGGCTCCGGTCACATGTGCCAGTTAATGCGGGGGGGGGGAGGGGAGGCTATTTGTGCCGTCGCAATTTGACCCGCCACTATGCGATCGAACTCGATGGCGGTGAGCCGGTGTTGTCTTTGTTGGTGCATGTTTCCGGCGCACTTCAACGAGGAAGCAGGGACGCGAGAGGCGTGCGCTGCAGCGATCATGTGGAGAATGCCTGTCTGTGGCCCGTCGCAACCCGTTTAATAGTGGACTTTCCCAGGTACTTCTCAACGCCGCATCTTCGGCCGGACAATACAAGTTGGCGACGGGTGCGCGATGCTTACCAGATGTTTCTGTGTGATCACGCCCGCATAATCCGCCCGGCATTCGTGGCTCTCCTGTGGCAAATTCTGCGTGTGAACGGGACCTATGTTGATTTTAACCCTAAAATTCTTCAGATATACCTTTTAGAAGACAGTCAAAAACCTGTATCTTATGTGGTGGCAAGGTTTTGCGCACTGGCTCTTAGAAAGCGGAACTATTTGTCTAAGAAAATGCTAAAGGCTGAAGTATAACTTTTAACTGTGCTATGATTTTAATCTTTATATATTAGTTGCCCAAGTTGTATTTTAACCTTGCTGGTTTTGACTGTAATAAATTTGATTTAATTTGATTTGAAATTGTATTTATTTCAATGATGTCACTCGCCCTGAGCCTGCCCATGGGATAAGCGGGATATAGATGCAAATAATAAATAAATTAAAATGAATGTGTGTCATCTGTGGAGAACAGATTAGGAGATTTCTGGTAATTCCTAGAGAGGACTGATGTCACTTCTTGGTTTTGCTTGGAACTGATGTCATGCCTTTGGGGAGAGATTCAGCCTCCTAACCAAAAAAAAAACTCCAACCCCACACTTTTCCATTGTACATTTCATTATTTTTTTATTTTAAGTCAACAGTAGAAGAACTGACAGTACTGATTCGTAGAGTAGGGTTTCCAAGATCCGCAACAACCCGAGAGCATGAACCAAATCCGTCGCAAACTTCATCTCTGGCTGCTACGGGGGCAAAGCCCATGATAAGCTTCTAGGCAAGTGCACCACAAGCAAAGAACACCCCCCCCCCCGAAGAAGTTCATGTCTACAATTCGCGGTCTCTCCTCTGCCCATAAACACATAAACTACGTTATCCTAAACAAGCTGATCTACAGGAGATTCAGGTCAGTTCAAAGGCAATACTTTTCCACGGAATGCAGAATCATTATGCATAATTCACTGTCACAACACTCGTTTACCCGGCTTTAAAGGAGGAGTGGATGCATTCGTGGAGAATAAGGAGTTGTCGCCAGGTTGGCTGGATGAAACCTCCATGCTCAGATGCAGATCAGCTCTGAACATCAGTTGCTAGGGGGTGACCGGGGGAGATGGGAGGCTGTTACCATCATTCCCTAGTTAAGAGCTTCCTAGAGACATCCAATGAGGAACAGGATGTTGGACTAGGGCTGCCGATTCCATGTGGGGAGTTTCCTGGAGGTCTGTGAACTCTCTCAGCCTCACCTACCTCACAAGGTGCTTCTTGTGAACTCTCTCAGCCTCACCTACCTCACAAGGTGCTTCTTGTGAACTCTCTCAGCCTCACCTACCTCACAAGGTGCTTCTTGTGAACTCTCTCAGCCTCACCTACCTCACAAGGTACTTCTTGTGAACTCTCTCAGCCTCACCTACCTCACAAGGTGCTTCTTGTGAGCTCTCTCAGCCCCACCTACCTCACAAGGTGCTTCTTGTGAACTCTCTCAGCCCCACCTACCTCACAAGGTGCTTCTTGTGAACTCTCTCAGCCCCACCTACCTCACAAGGTGCTTCTTGTGAACTCTCTCAGCCTCACCTACCTCACAAGGTGCTTCTTGTGAACTCTCTCAGCCCCACCTACCTCACAAGGTGCTTCTTGTGAACTCTCTCAGCCCCACCTACCTCACAAGGTGCTTCTTGTGAACTCTCTCAGCCCCACCTACCTCACAAGGTGCTTCAAGGTGCTTTTTGTGAACTCTCTCAGCCTCACCTACCTCACAAGGTGCTTCTTGTGAACTCTCTCAGCCTCACCTACCTCACAAGGTGCTTCCTGTGGGGAAAGGAAGGGAAGGTGATTGTAAGCCGCTCTCATGGCAGAGAATTTAGGGTATAAAAAAATTACTCTTCTTGTTGTTGTTGTGGGTGGGGCCTAGGAAGGGCGTGGTTTGGGGAGGGGCCTTGGTGTGGCGTGATGCCACAAATGTCCACGATCCAAAGCAGCCCTTTCCCCCCACGGGAACTGAAGTCTGGAGATTGGTTATGATTCTGGGAGGTCACCGGGACCCAACTGGAAGCCAACAGCCCTAGAGATGGATTTTTATGCTGCAGTTCTTTGCCGAGTTAGTCCGGTCTAAACCGATTCTTTCCCTCTGTTAGGCTGACTCGGCGGGGCTTTCCAAAACACATTTCTGCAGATAATATGAAATGTCTCTTAGGCCTGGGATTCTATAAGGTCACTCAGAAAAGGTATTGCAGTAACTAGGATCCAGTGGCCGAAATGCAGGAACGAGGGGTGGTTGTATAAAGATGGAGCCACTCGCCTCTTCTTACAGGCAATTGGAGCAATGCATTTTCACGTCCTTTCTTGGAGATCGTGAAGGCTAGATAGAAACTCCCCTGACCTAGATGGCCGAAGCTAGCTTGATCTAGTCAGATCTCAGAAGCGAAACAGAGTCGGTTCTGGTTAGTACTTGAATGGGAGACCACCGAGGGTTGCTATGCAGAGGTATGCAATGACAACCCACCTCTGTTAGTCTCTTGCCTTGAAAACCCTATTGGGGTTGCCATACGTTGGCTGCAACTTGATGGCACACAATTATCCCGAAGTTCTCAGTGCAGAAAGAAAAGCCACTTAGCCGACAGGAAGCCATTACCAGGATAGATTTCTAAACTGCGAGCTGTCAACCACTTGAGATGACAGTTCTCAGCTGCTGCAATTTAATCACTTCTGCCAACCAAAGCAACAATTCTGAGAACAAGCCGGCGAGGTGGGGGTGATGACTTCTGTAGTCAAGAAAGCTTATACTTGGGCAGAAAAAACTCTCTTAAAGGAGACCAGCTTCTTGACACAGAGTAAGAAGGGACCCTAGAGGTCACCTACTCCAACCCCCTTGCTCAGTTTAGGAATTAGTCAACGACAGCACCCCACTCTGCTTAAAGGAGCACACGCCTTTGAAGAAATGTTTTAAAGTGATCGGGGGGGAAGCATGTACAGGAGAAATTCGTGTGGGGCTGTGCCTTTAAGAAAGGGGCGGAGCCCCCCAAAGCCCCACCATCACTACGGGCCTGCAATGATTAGTCCTTGTCCTGAATGGCCCAGGCTAGCCTGATCTCATGAGATCATGGAAGCTAAGCAGGGTCAGCCCTGGTTAGTCCTTGGAAGGGAGACCACCCAGGAAGCGCAGGACTGCTACACAAAGGCAGACAATGGCAACTCACCTCTCTCTTCCCTTGCAAACCCTATGGGAAGGCACCAGAAGTCGGCTGTGACCTGACAGCCCTATCCACCACCAGAGAGAAACTTGTCTTATTTGTCTTTAAGATGCACGGGCTTCTGAACAAGCCACACCGTCCAGCACCAGAAAGCCGTCTCCTGTTTCCTACGGGTGCCACAATACTACAGACGCCGCGAGCGGCCTATCGAGCGACGGCACAGATCTCAAAGTGGTGCGGCTGCAAGGTTGCCCCCCAGATGGGTTCTATGTTGACTCCTTTCACTCCGTCCGGCAGCTGGAAGGTGAAGGCCCTCAGGAAGTTAGAGAAGAAGACAAAGAGTTCTGTCCTCGCCAGATGTTCTCCCAGACATACTCGTTGCCCTGTAGGGA
>NW_015161453.1:393858-402992 GCF_001447785.1 Gekko japonicus
GTGGGGTGGGGGTTGGGTGGGAGAGAGATTAAGAAAGGCAATGAGCACATGTCGATTTGGGGTCTTTGCAAAAACCAAGAAGGGATCACAGGTATCGGGAATGCAACAAACGCACAAACACTGTGATATAGATGACAACACATGTTAAGTAAGAATCATATTACATTGTAAAACTTGGCAATATTACAGGCCCATCATATTGCATTGACAAGGTTGTTATGGGCTGAGCCTCTGGGCAATACTTTTAAATTCACTTGTAATAAATGTAATATTTTAAAGAGATGAACTGGGCTCCATTTTTACATTTCGAATTGATTTTTACATTTCAAAAGTAAAGAGTTAAACCCTTTTGGAATCATCCCGGAAGCTTACAACTTCCTCAAAGAACTATAAGTGCAACATTGGTTCTTCTTGCTAAGACAAAATCTTTACTAATCGGATCAACACTTAGAGTTCTAGATGTAATGGATCGAGTAGTCTCTCCAAATATACTCAATTTTTACATTTTAAATTGATTATTACATTTTAAAATAATTATCACCTTTAATGTAAAAAGTTAAACCATTTTGAAATCACCCTAGAGACTTATAACTTCCTAAAAGAACTATCGGTGCAACATTTATAAATTCTTACTAAGACAAAGTCTTTACTGATCAGATCCAAACTTAGAGTTCTTGACATGACGAATCAAGTGGTCTCTCCAAGAATACTGTTAAAATTGCTACTGTGCTACCGTGCTGCTCAACCTGAGCCTTCTGTTGCGTAAACAAGCAGCAGTCAGGTTAGAACGGATAAAAATAAGTACTTCTTCACCCAAAGAGTGATTAACACTTGGAATTCACTGCCACAGGTGGTGGCGGCGGCTACAAGCATGGACGGCTTCAAGAGGGAATTGGATAAGCATATGGAGCAGAGGTCCATCGGTGGCTATTAGCCACAAGGTATAGATAGGAACTCTCAGTCTGGGCCAAGGGATGCTCTGTATTCTTGGTGCCTGGGGGGCAACAGTGGGAGGGTTTCTAGTGTCCTGGCCCCACTGCTGGACCTCCTGATGGCACCTGGTATTTTTGGCCACTGTGTGACACAGAGTGTTGGACTGGATGGGCCTTTGGCCTGATCCAACATTGGCGAAGGTGGCGGTGGCTACAAGCATGGATGGCTTCAAGAGGGAATTGGATAAGCATATGGAGCAGAGATCCATCAGTGGCTATTAGCTACAAGATATAGACAGGAACTCTCAGGCTGGGGCAAGGGATGCTCTGTATTCTTGGTGCTTGGGGGGGGGCAACAGTGGGAGGGCTTCTAGTGTCCTGGCCCCACTGCTGGCCCTCCTGATGGCACCTGGTCTTTTTGGCCACTGTGTGACAGAGTGTTGGACTGGATGGGCCTTTGGCCTGATCCAACATTGGCGTCTCTTATGTTCTTATGTCTGGGGCAGGTGATGCTCTGTATTCTTGGTGCTTGGGGGGGGGCAACAGTGGGAGGGCTTCTAGTGTCCTGGCCCCACTGCTGGCCCTCCTGATGGCACCTGGTCTTTTTGGCCACTGTGTGACAGAGTGTTGGACTGGATGGGCCTTTGGCCTGATCCAACATTGGCGTCTCTTATGTTCTTATGTCTGGGGCAGGTGATGCTCTGTATTCTTGGTGCTTGGGGGGGGGCAACAGTGGGAGGGCTTCTAGTGTCCTGGCCCCACTGCTGGCCCTCCTGATGGCACCTGGTCTTTTTGGCCACTGTGTGACACAGAGTGTTGGACGGGATGAGCCATTGGCCTGATCCAACGTTGGCTTCTCTTATGTTCTTATGCTCTTTCTTAAGCAGTGGAGGCCAGGGGCACCTTTCATTAGCTTCTGCAACTGCAGCTCTTCCTGGGCAAGAAAGACTTTGCCAGTGTGCCCTGGAAACGTCTAGATTAGACTGCTGCAATGCACTCTACAAGGGGCAGCCCTTGAAGTGTTTCCAGAAGGTATAATTTGTACAGAATTCTGCAACCAGAATGTGGCCTGGAGTGTGTGACAGGGATAGAATGTAATGGATCTGGGGTAGCCACAGAAGGAGCACTTGATGCCCAATCCCCTTCAAATAGTTCCTAACAATCCATACAATCACCTAAAGAAAATGGAACGAAGGCGTCTGGGCAGATGAAATTCCCGTCTTCGTCAAGGAAGTGGTTTGGGTTGAATTGTCGAGGGGTGTCCCATTCCTTCGGATCGTACAAGCAAGAAGCCATGTTTGGAAACACTACAGTTCCCTGTGAGGAAAAAGCCAAGAATTCAGTTCTTTCTCTATGTTTTACTCGAGAGAAGTTGAAGGCAAAGAAATATTGTCCTGGTTTTCGATATACAAAGCAATGCCTGCGGTAAGACTTTGTCCCGGGTGACTTGGTAGGAGAGCCAGTTTGGTGCAGGGGTTAGTGGCAGGACTCTAATCTGGAGAACCGGGTTTGATTCCCCAGTCCTCCTCCACATGAAGCCAGCTGGGTGACCTTGAGTCAGTCACAAGTTCTCTCAGGGCTGTTCTCTCAAAAACAGTCCTCGAAAGAGCTGTCTCAGTCCCACCTACCTCACAGGACGTCTGTTGTGGGTAGAGGAAGGGAAGGAGATTGTAAGCCACTCTGAGACTCTGAGTGAAGGGTGGGGTATAAATCCAAACCAGTTTGGTGTAGTGGTCAAGTGTGCAGACTCTAATCTGGGAGAACCGGGTTTGAGTCCCCACTCCTCCACTTGCAACTGCTGGATAACCTTGGGAGAGTCATAGTTCTGTCAGAACTGTTCTCTTATGAGCAGTTCCAAAAGAGCTCTCTCAGCCCCACCTACCTCAAAGGGTGTCTGTTGTGGGGAGGGGAAGGGAAAGGAGACTGTAAGCCGTTCTGTGTGTAAAACGCCACCAAGTCGCAGCTGATTTATGTTCTCTCTAAGATGAGTGAGTGTGAGCCAGCTCACCGTTTTTTAGCCTCCGGCTCACACATTTTTGTCTTAGCTCAGGAAGGATGGCTCCGGAGCAGACTAACTGATGCAGCGGCCAAATCACCTGCTCACAACTTTAATGCCAGTAGCTCACAAAATAGAATTTTTGCTCACAGGACTCCATAGCTTAGAGGGAACATTGCTTATGGCAGCTCCAAGGAAGGGGGCTTTGAAGGCAAGTGAGAAGCGGAGGTAGTTCGTTGCTGCTTTCCTCTGCAGAGTCTTCCTTGGTGGTGTCCAGGGGTCATTTCGTAGAAAAAGAGGTGCAGGAGCTCATTAGCATAACTCATTAGCATAACTTATTTGCATATGCCCCACCCCCTGACGTCACCCGAAGTGTGTCAGAAGGCAACACCCACCGCTCTCTCTGCTTTGACATTAGGTAATTCGGATGCTTACCAACCCCACTCTCTATCCAGTAATGTCATTTCCTAAATAAACCACTCTGTTTCCTTGTCTCACTGATGCTGAGGACTCATTCCGCCAAGATAAAAGAGATTACCGTGCACACAAAATTTGGTTTTTGATGTATTTGCACACTGATGCATTTCAGCATCTGCGTTTCTGCCTTTGCGCAATGCTGTTCCGTTGTAATTGTGATCTTGAGTCGGACTCATTGTCAGAAGTGTAGCTAGTTCTGTTAGGGAAACCATCTCTTCCAAGTATCCACCCTGTTTAGCGTCTGAGATCTGATGAAATCAGGCGATATCATGGTGCCTTCCCGCCACAAATCATAGAATCACAGAGTTGGAATGTGCCATAGAGGTCATCTAGTCCAACCCCCTGCTCAATGCAGGATCAGCCTAGGGCAGGGGTGGCCCAACTGTGGCTCGGGAGCCGCACGCGGCTCTTTCACGCATATCATGCGGCTCCCGGCAGGGCGGCCGGGGAAGCGAAATATCATTAGCAAACAGATCTCATTGGACAAATAAATATCATTATCAATATATGCTTTTGCTATTACTCCTGGCCGTCTCATTTAATGTTAATTAAAAAAACAATTTTGCATGTTTCCCAGTAAAAACGTGCAATATCTGTTAATGTCTTGTGGCTCTCAAACATCTGGCATTTATTCTGTGTGGCTCTTACATTAAGCAAGTTTGGCCGCCCCTGGCCTAGCGCATCCCTGACAAGCGTTTGTCCAGCCGCTGCTTAAAGAGCTCCGGAGGCAGCTGATTCCACTTATGCCCCACCCCCTGACGTCACCCGAAGTGTGTCAGAAGGCAACACCCACCGCTCTCTCTGCTTTGACATTAGGTAATTCGGATGCTTACCAACCCCACTCTCTATCCAGTAATGTCATTTCCTAAATAAACCTCTCTGTTTCCTTGTCTCACTGATGCTGAGGACTCATTCCGCCAAGATAAAAGAGATTACCGTGCACACAAAATTTGGTTTTTGATGTATTTGCACACTGATGCATTTCAGCATCTGCGTTTCTGCCTTTGCGCAATGCTGTTCCGTTGTAATTGTGATCTTGAGTCGGACTCATTGTCAGAAGTGTAGCAAGTTCTATTAGGGAAACCATCCATTAGCCGCTCGCCTTGGCTAGAAAGGGAAACACTTTCCCAGGCACAATTACAGGCATGAAAAGATCTCAGATCCTGAATCAGCAGTTCTGGCTGCCATTATTATTATTATTATTATTATTATTATTATTATTATTATTATTATTATTATTACTACTACTAATAATAATAATGATGATGATGATGATAATAATAATAATTTTATCATCATCAACAACAATAATAATAATAACAATAATAATGATAATAATAATTTGGATTTATCATCATCATGAACAACAATAATAACAATAATAATGATAATGATAATAATAATGATGATGATGATGATAATTTTGATTTATACCCGGCCCTCCCTGCAAGCAGGCTCAGGGCGGTGGCCGGGTAGGAAGGTGGCCTGACCCTTCCTCCTCATGGATCTTTTACATCTTACCTAGGGCTTTTCCGCTTTTTCATTTCCCTAACTTCCCATTTCTTCCGGGGGGGGGGATGTCTGTTCTGCATGGAGTTTGCTCCCTCTAGTGGTCAATTTGATATTACACCAGTTTATGTCTGGCATAAAAATCTGCAGTTTAAGTCTGCAGGGAGATATGCCAGACACAACTTGGTGTAATATGGAATCAGCCACTAGAGGGAGCAGAAGATGGGGCATAATACAGAACTTCTGGCTGCCAATCTTAGAATCTTAGGAACTAGTACTACTACTACTACTACTGAAGTTTTCACTTCCTTCAGTTAATGTATAAATATATATTTTTCCTTTTCTGTAATATGCATTTGTGCATTGCTAAAATATCACAAAACATCTTGATGCGTGCATACGCATGCTTGTTGCAGGATTCTTTTTGCGTGGTGTATTTTGGATTTGAACATGCACTCCTGTGCCGTGGTCGAACACCATACACAAAGAGAATCGTCATATCATTGTGTACATTGAGTTTCGTCTTATGCGTTTTTTGCCAGTGTGCATTCAGTAATGGGGACAGGGGAAAAAACGCAAAGAAGGGACGACAAAATGGGGCCAAATACTGGGGAGACTGTTCACTCTGCTCTCTCTGCTTCGTCTCAGCTTTGTGAGCAGGAGATATGACGATGATGATTGTTACCACCATTCTTTAGGATCCTACACTATCCCGGAGCACATCCAGCCTGCGCTAAAGGCATTGCACTGGCTGCCAATAGCATACCAGATTCGCTTCAAGGTGCTGCTCTTGACCTTTAAAGCCCTTTATGATCAGGGACCGGCCTACCTGAGGGACTGCCTTTCCCCGGATGTTCCCCAGAGAGCACTGCGATCAGGGTTGCAAAATCGTCTCTTCCCCCCCCCCCCCCCTCCCCCCACCCCCCCTGTCCGTTCGACTAGGACTAGGGCTTTTTCTGCAGCTGCTCCTGCTTACTGGAATGAGTTTCCGGATGAGATCAGGGCCCTGCGGGACCTTTCACAGTTCTGCAGGGCCACGAAAACGGAGCTCTCCCGCCAGGCATTTAGGTAAGGAGCTGCGTTTCATCATCTATGCCCTGTGCGGATTTTATTGCCAGCCGGAGCCCGCCAAGAGTGGATGAACCGCTGAATGTATGTCTCTATCTGCACTTCACCACAGCCACATCGCCATCATTATCTTAATGGTTTTAATACTCTAGCGTGTATTTTGTATTGATATTTATATTGTTGTTTTATCTATCGTTTTCTTACGTAAGCCGCCCTGAGCCTGCCTCGGCGGGGAGGATGGGGTAAAAATCAAATCGATAAATAAAGTACAGCATGTAGTCTGGTACTACTCACTGACTTAATCAAGACAACAGCTGAAGTTCAGTTTGATCCCAAGTCACCTTGTACAAGACAAGTGTTCTAGACTACGGCAGCATTTTCCAGCCTGTGGGTGGGTTGGTTCCAAAGCCTGTGAGAGCATGTCCCGGACTCATACTAAGAAGAGCGGGAACCACTAAGCTAGTGATAGGCAGAAGAGGGAGGGGCGATGGCAGCAGAGGACAACATGCTTAGTGACAGCAGCAACAGCAACAGCTCTTCACCCTCTCAGTTTCTCAGGGTCTCACCAGACAGGCACCACCTGGAGGCTGGTATCCCTAGCAAGGGCATATCATGTCTGGTTAGGTCCTCAGTCACTTTTCTTCTAGTGGCCAACAGCACACTGCTACCCCTGCTATCTCAACAGCAGGTGCTTATCCTCAGGGCCAGACTAACCAAAATCAAGCAGCAAAGCTTTCCCAGGATCCTTCAAATCCAGGCTGCAGGTTGAGGGCAGCTATACACTCCAGGGAGCTCCAAGAAGCACCAGCCGTCAATCTGTTTTAGTTATTCACAGAAATGAGCAGATGTATCCCATGTGGACTCCACATAACAAATAAATAGGTCCCCAGCTACCCAAGTTTTCATTGAGTCCTTGCGTTCTGCAGTGCATCTGACAGGTAAAGTAGCACAATAAGCCACCTTGGTGCTTTCAGCCTCTTTTGTAGGCTTGAGATAATCATATCCTATTGAGTTACATACTATTAGGCATCACTGACCACACATCTTTAACTATTTAGCATCTATCAACTAATCTCAGCAAATTTCATTTTGTTGTCATATATCCAGTACTCCTTATCACAGCTAGGAAGGAAGGAAGGAAGGAAGGAAGGAAGGAAGGAAGGAAGGAAGGAAGGAAGGAAGGAAGGAACCTCTGCACTCTTTTCTAAAACATTCTAAGGAAGGAGATATCTGTTCACCTTTTTAACTGGGAATTGTCGGATCATGGTGTCTTTTATGCACTTTCTGGGCATTCCCGTTGAGATAATGTTGCTGAAGCGCTGGACCTCATGAATCACGGCGTTTGTATAAGGCAAGTTCTTGCGGTCCTCGTAGCAGATTGTTTGGCAGGGAGTCAAAACAGCATCGATCTCCTTCTGGACTTTGGCTGAGGAAAAACAAACACACAAAGGGATTCTCCATACGTAGAGTTACACGGATGAACTTTGGCACCAGAAGAGAAGAAGAAGAGTAGTTTTTTATACCCCACTTTTCTCTACCCAAAGGAGTCTCAAAGCGGCTGACAATCAGCGTTCCCTCTGAGCTGAGTTAGTGTCAGTTAGCTCACAGTTTTTTAGCCTCCGGCTCACACATTTTTATCTCAGCTCAGGAAGGAGGGCTCCAGAGCAAACTAAGTTATGCAGTGGCCAAATCGCTCGCTCACAACTTTAAAGCCAGTAGCTCGCAAAGTAGAATTTTTGCTCACAAGACTCCACAGCTTAGAGGGAGCGTTCCACACTCACTCAGCTTAGAGGGAACACTGCTCACAAGGCGCCAGATGCTGGCTGGACAAATCCTCACCTGCCCCACCCACTTTCTCAAAACACTTGGCAGGAACATGGAAAGGCATCAGAGGATACCACGACACCTATGGCCACATTGTTAGGGACCCCTGCCCTAGAGAACAAACAGTAGTCAGAACTGATGATATTGAGCTAAACAGACCTCATGTGGGGAGGAGCGGGGAGTCAAGCTCGGTTCTTCAGATTACAGTCCCCCTCTCTTAACCACTGCGCCAAGCTGGCTCTAAGGTTGTAGTGGCTAAAAATGGCCTTTCCTTCCTCTCCCCACAACAGGCGCCTTGTGAGGTAGGTGGGGCTGGGAGAATTCAGAGAGAACTGTGAGCAGCCCCAGATTACCCAAGCAGGCCTCATGTGGGGAGGAGCGGGGAATCCAACCCGGCTATCCCGAATCCAGATTAGAGTCCGCCGCTCTTAACCACTATACCAGTGGTGGCGAACCTATGGCACGGGTGCCAGAGGTGGCACTCAGAGCCCTCTCTGTGGGCACGCGGGCCATCGCCCCAGCCAGGCCCAGACCATCATTAAAGTGTCGAATTCTCTGCCAAATAATTTTAAGTAAATGAAAGCATTTGGGATGGCTTTCCTTACTTTGTTTGGATCATCTTAACTTCTTAAGTCAATGTGTGAGTTGTTTTTTCTAAAGTAAAACCTCAGTATTCAGGTTCAATTGCCGCGTTGGCACTTTGCGATCAATAAGTGGGTGTTGGGTCGCAGTTTGGGCACTCGGTCTCTAAACGGTTCGCCATCACTGTTATACATAGACAAAAACCTAAAGTACATTGTATCTACCAATAGGAAAGTCCACAGCTTAAAAAAACCTCTTCCAGCACTGTAGGCTATCTTCCTCCTGATAAAGGACTGGTGAAAGTTGCAACAGTCATAAATGATTAAAGATGCAGCAGGCTGTTGTATTCTCCACAAAGAGTAATTCAGCCGGCATGAGAATTGCAGCAGGCAGTTGTGTTTCCCACACAAAGTGTTTCAGCAAGCATCAGAACAAGCAACACGCCTCCTAGGCAAAAATGGGGTGTTTCGACAAATTCTTCTTCAGGCAGACGTAATTTCCCCTGGAACCAAAGCTCTCGCTTTTACTGTGCATAAGTCAACCATTCTAAGGAGGCTTCTCTGGTTCTCCTAGAGATGAAAAGGTAAAGGTCTCCCTTGCTCGAAAGCCAGTCGAGCTCGACTCTAGGGTTGCGGTGCTCATCTCCGTTTCCAAGCCGAAGAGCCAGCGCTGTCCGAGGACGTTTCCGTGGTCATGTGGCCGGCATGACTAAACACCAAGGCGCACGGAACGCTGTCACTATCCTA
>NW_015161453.1:403268-406139 GCF_001447785.1 Gekko japonicus
ATCCAGATTAGAGTCCGCCGCTCTTAACCACTATACCAGTGGTGGCGAACCTATGGCACGGGTGCCAGAGGTGGCACTCAGAGCCCTCTCTGTGGGCACGCGGGCCATCGCCCCAGCCAGGCCCCGACCATCATTAAAGTGTCGAATTCTCTGCCAAATAATTTTAAGTAAATGAAAGCATTTGGGATGGCTTTCCTTACTTTGTTTGGATCATCTTAACTTCTTAAGTCAATGTGTGAGTTGTTTTTTCTAAAGTAAAACCTCAGTATTCAGGTTCAATTGCCGCGTTGGCACTTTGCGATCAATAAGTGGGTGTTGGGTCGCAGTTTGGGCACTCGGTCTCTAAACGGTTCGCCATCACTGTTATACATAGACAAAAACCTAAAGTACATTGTATCTACCAATAGGAAAGTCCACAGCTTAAAAAAACCTCTTCCAGCACTGTAGGCTATCTTCCTCCTGATAAAGGACTGGTGAAAGTTGCAACAGTCATAAATGATTAAAGATGCAGCAGGCTGTTGTATTCTCCACAAAGAGTAATTCAGCCGGCATGAGAATTGCAGCAGGCAGTTGTGTTTCCCACACAAAGTGTTTCAGCAAGCATCAGAACAAGCAACACGCCTCCTAGGCAAAAATGGGGTGTTTCGACAAATTCTTCTTCAGGCAGACGTAATTTCCCCTGGAACCAAAGCTCTCGCTTTTACTGTGCATAAGTCAACCATTCTAAGAAGACTTCTCTGGTTCTCCTAGAGATACTAGAGCAGTGGTGGCGAAGCAATGGCACGGGGGCCGGAGGTGGCACTCAGCGCCCTCTCTGTGGGCACGCGTGCCATCGCCCCAACCAGGCCCAGACCATCATTAAAGCGTCGAATTCTCTGCCAAATAATTTTAAGCAAATGAAAGCATTTGGGATTGCTTTCCTTACTTTGTTTGGATCATCTTAAGTCAATGTGTGAGTTGTTTTTTTCTGAAGTAAAACCTCAGTATTCAGGTTGGATTGCCGTGTTGGCACTTTGCGATCAATAAGTGGGCTTTGGGTCGCAGTTTGGGCACTCGGGTCTCTAAACGGTTCGCCATCACTGCACTATACCATGTTGGCACCTTCTTCAGTACAGGGAACAAAAACAGACACCCGCCTACAGCGTGACAAAAAACTTTCACACACCTCAACAAACTCTCTCTCTCTCATGAATACGGACAAGCACATATGTTGCACTTGCCAAAGAGCCGAGGATTAGATGGAACCACCTCCGTATTCTTATACACAAGGCCTTTTTTTCTTTGGTCTGAGGGAAAGGTTAGTCAGACACTGCATGATGGGGTGAGCTACACCTAGAGCTGGATGGATAAAGCCCAGCAACCCAGGACAGAAGCTCTGGAGAAAGACCCTTTGACATGCAGGCTCAGTCCTTAGCATGTCCAGGTAAGGGTCTCAGGTACTGGGAAAGATTGCTCTTCCTGAGACCCTCAAGCAGGGATCCCCAACTTTTCTGAGCCTGCAGGTACCTTTGGAATTCTGACACCGTGTGGTGGGCGCAACCACAAAATGGCCGCCACAAAATGACTGCTGCAGGAGGCCGGGCCAGCCACACAATGGCTGTCACGACTTACCTTCAGTCACCTCGTAAAGATCCTTGAGGTGTGGTGGCAGCTGCAGCCAAATCAACCCTTTTAAAAATCTGCACAGCCTTCACACACGGAATCCTCTCAGAGACCTCTCTCCTCCCACACTCTCAGTCATCAGCCAATCTCAGTCATCAGCCAATTTTGTGTGTGAAGTTTGGAGAGAGAGCATAGTCTGTGTGACTATGGGAGTTTGAGTCTATTCTGTGTGAATAAGACAAACAGTTTAGTCTGTGTGACTATGAGAGTTGGAGTCTATTCTGTGTGAATAATACAAAGAGTTTAGCCTGTGTGGCTATATATGTGTGTGAGAGAGATTAGACTGAGTGTCTAAGCCTGTCAGAGTAAAGTTTTGGAGTTTGAGAGACTGTTTGTGACACCAAGCTTTACCAGTTATATTTACAAATTCCTTTCTTCAGCAACAGTTCAAATTAACCAGAAACCTATTTTGTTCTTTATTAAATAAATCATTTTTTGTTTAAACTTAAAAAAAAATACCGTATCTGCACAGCCAATCAACTATCCAATGGCCAATCAGATGCTGGCTGGACAAATCCTCACCTGCCCCACCCACTTTCTCAAAACACTTGGCAGGAACATGGAAAGGCATCAGAGGATACCACGACACCTATGGCCACATTGTTAGGGACCCCTGCCCTAGAGAACAAACAGTAGTCAGAACTGATGATATTGAGCTAAACAGACCAGTTGTTTCAAAATGGCGGAAGAATGCGGAGGGATCTCATTCTGTACTCACCTTGGACATCAGGATAAGCCACCATATAGAGCAACGCCCAGTTGAGCGTGGTACTGGATGTCTCCGTCCCGCCCAAGAACAGGTCAAATATACTCTGGATCATGTTATCTTCATCATAGTCCTGTTTTGATTGGCCTTTGGTCTGTAGGACGGGACATCAGAAAATGGAATGTTACATTTCTGTGGTGATAGTTACGGTGATGAATCCTTTAGGGCTCGCGACTGAACATTCTCCTAGGCAAAGAAAGTTAATTCCATGGCGTTCTCTGGTTTTTTGAAAAAGAATCCCATGAAGTCTGAAAGCGTGGTGAAGTGTGACGTCTTTGTCAACAGAAGGTGGATGCTTGTCAATCTTTTAAGAAACCAGAAGTGCAATAGACACAGTTTGAAAAGATATTTTGATCATTATCTCTCCCCCCCCCAAGAGCTTTGCACTAGAAATGCCAACAAACTAGCTTTTTAAAAAAATTATCCTTGATTGCTGGGTTTCT
>NW_015161454.1:0-73218 GCF_001447785.1 Gekko japonicus
TTCCTGGAGAAGTTGGCATAACAGGAGGCCAAGGCTTTCTGCTGCTGTTGCCTCTCAAACACGGGTATTCAGAAGTGTGTTGCTTCTGTGGATGGAGGCTCCCTTCATGGATAATAGCCACTGATGGACCTCTCCTATGAGAGTTGGACTATAAGGAAGGCCCATTGCCTAAGAATAGATGCTTTTGAATTATGGTGCTGGAGAAGACTCTTGAGAGTCCCCTGGACTACAAGGAGATCAAATCAGTCAATCCTAAGGGAAATCAAACCTGACTGTTCCCTGGAAGGACAGATACTGAAGCTGAAGCTCAAATACTTTGGCCACCAAATGAGAAGGGAGCACTCACTGGAGAAGACCCTGAGGCTGGGAAAGATTGAAGGTAACAGAAGAAGAGGACAGCAAAGGATGAGATGGTTAGACTGTGTTACCGATGCAACGAACATGAAATTGAGCAAACTTCAGAGGACGGCGGAAGACAGGAGGACCTGGCGTGATGTGGTCCATGGGGTCGCAAAGAGTCGGACTCGACTGTGCGACTGAACAACAGCAACAACAACACAACTCTGGGTAAAGAACTATTGTTTGCACCCACTGTTACAAATAGATACATACTAAAATGTATTTAGTATATTATCTGCCATAGAAAAGGAGGAAAACACACACATTAAGAATCAAGTCATTAAGTTTGTAGCTGAGCTTTTACATTACCTACATAATATATAATCTCCAAAACTGCAATAATAGTAAAATTTCAAGAAAATAAAAAAGCATCATCTATTAACCTTGTTTTTTTTAAATAAGCCTTTTCCTCTGCTCAAGTTCTGCATAATAATAATCAGCAGTCCCAGAGAATAACGGCAGAGAAAAGGATGTCCTGCATTATGCAAGAGACTTTTAAAGGCAGTTTTCTATGCAATTGACTTTGCCAATTGGAAGAGAAGAGTTGTCTGCAGCAAGCTGTTGAGGTCAGAACCTAAACCACAGAGCATTTTGTGATGGAACAAGATTGTGCTGCAGTCTTGCAGATCAGTTAGCGGGTGGTAATTTTCATGCAGGCTGTATCAAAGGAATTACAAATCAAGGGAGAATGATTGGAACAATTAATTTCCATAGGAGGGCATGCCTTCCGAGTTCGGAATGATACATGGCATCAGGCAGCTTGTTGGGGCTGGCCAATGGAACAATTATTGCTGACTCGGTGACTTCTTTTGCCTGTGAGAGAAGCGGTGTGTGACTCCAGGTTCTCAGTTTCTTTCTCTCTTAAACTTTTATTTCACTTTCCAGGAAAAAGTGGCACCTAAACCAGCTTTAAGGAATTAAAATACATTATTGATGATATTAATGTAGAGATGGGATCTTCAGATGAGTTGGATCTAGGACCCATGGAGCAGTATATAGCTGCTTTCTGCCCTTCCCCTAATGATCATTTTGGGTGCCGTCACTTGGATCTGCTGCTGCATGGCACAAAGAACTAGGACTAATCCAGGCAACTCCTAAAACATGACTGTTCTGTGATCCAGCATACAAGAATGGAAAATTTGAAAGAGGCTATTGAAGCCAAGATTCATAGACAGGATTTGGAACAAAGACAATTGGAACCTGTGGAGGAATGTTCAGAGTGTTCCAATGTTCTGAACAGGGTAGGAAGAATCAGACATAGCAGGTGGCAAAAGTATATAAAATCAGTCAGTTCTGCTTGAATCTAAAGGCTGCTTCAGGAGATAGGCTCAAGGGTAGAGAACACATTTGGCATGGAAAAGATCCCAGGTTCAATCCCAGACATCTCTAGTCAAAAGGATCAGGTAGTAGGTGATATGAAATACCTTGGTCTGAGACCCTGGAGAGTGGCTGCCACATAAAAACAGCAGACTCACTCAGTATAAGGCAGCTTCATGTGCTGATAGGGTTACCAGACCCCTGAGTGGAGGTGGGGGGTTCCCCACCACTGGGCCCCATCCCCCTGCTGATTAGCTGGGCAGTGGGGGGACTTGCCAGGAGAGAGAGTGAGACCCAGGCTATGTCGCCATCAATGTGGCAATGCCACTTCTGCCATGCACTAGACGTGATGTCATCACATCAGTGATGTCTGGGCAATGCCGTGGTATTTGGGCAACAACTCTAGAAGTCATTTTACCATAGAGTTTTTGCCCAAATACCAGAGAGTTGCCCCAGTGGCATGACATGATGACATCACTTCCAGTACATGCAGGAAATGATCTGGTGACATCACTGGCGATGTTACCTGGGCCTCCCTCCCATTCCTGGTAAGTCCCCCATCCCCCACTGGTTGCCAGGAGGGACCCCGCAATCCTGTATGTTGATGTGTTTGTGCCCATGTTGTGAGAGCATGGCATTGTGGCTGATTCCTATACTGCTCCCATAATGCCTTTAGAAAGCAATTAATGTGGGTTGGATACCTGATGTGGCTATCATATCAACATTACCCTTCTCTGTTTAAAAATATGTTATGTATTGAGCCTAAGCCATTCCTGAATGGGTGAGCTTGCTCCCCAAGAACAACAGCTGACCAGGATCCTGGAATTGACCTATAGATAAGCAGTGTAATGTAAATAGCCTATCCTTGGGAGTGGGTGTGTGGGGTGTATGGTGTTTGCATGCTTTATAAGTAGGGCTCAAACCCTGCTGGGTGTCCTTGTTGTGTTCCTGAAATCACTAAATAAACTAGAGCTTGTCACTGCAATGCATCCAGAACCCAGTATTTAACAAAATATAACTTAAAAACATCTTTAGATCCTGTGTGCTTTCCTGTTCTACTTCCCAATCATAAGAACGTCATTTGGCTTTATGCTTGATCTCTTTTTCCCTGCAGAAAAATGTCCTACCACTTCTCAAATACTTCCTTTCCCCTTTTTTAATTCTTAATTCTTTGCTTCATACATTTCCCACAATTTTTAGAAAAAGAATGGGAAATAGGAATATGCATAGACATATACGAAGAAGTCAGCAGTGACACACGAAAACTCATACTGAAAGAAATGTTAGTCTTTACGGTGCCACTGGACCTTTAAATAGGACTAGGGCTGTCCTCCAACTCAAGGCAGTGTCTCTGCAGCAGGGCTACCTTCTCATCCACTATATAGGGATAGAATATTTTTCTGTTGATACAGGACAATGGTAGGATTAAGATTAAAAGTAAGCATTGGATTAGGGTTGCCAACTCCAGTTAGGGAAATTCTTGGAGATTTGTGAGTGGTGTCTGGGGAGGGTGGAGATTAAAGAAGGGAAGTGCAGATGTGATACCATAGAGTTCAGCCTCTGAGGCTGCCATTTCAACCAGGGAAACGGACCTCTGTAGTTTGGAGAGCAACAGTTATTCTGGGAGAACTCCAAGCCCCACTTGGAAGTTGGCAACCCTACATCGAATACAACAGCTTTGTTCTGCTAAGAAAAGAATTTTCATTTGAAGGAAGACTTCAGGTATTTCAATTGTTAGCTGGAAAATCCTAGAAGTACGTGGAATCTTTGATATACTGGATTCATTGTCTGCCTGGTGCCGGGCACAATCCCAAACTACTTCATCTGTAATAAATGAATGGGATTATAAACCATTTAGATTTAAGTAAACAATCCCCCAATTGTTTAGGAAGATGCAACTGCCGGTTGTTTTTTGTAGGCACTACCTCTATGTCTATGATCGATGGTTGATAAGAACACTGTTCAAGATGAATCCCTCTACAAATCTATTGTAAAGACAATAAATCATTCTTCTGAACTCAAGTTCAGCACGATGACTTTCTGTCACCTGAAATCTCAATTCGAATGGAAGTTTTTTTGAGGATTTTTTGTAATATTCTAAATTAGCTTGTTGTGTTTGTCATATTTTCAGCAACACAGTTCTTGAAAATTCCTAGATGCTTCTTTTGTACAAGAGGAAAATAATATGTATTTGTTGAAAGTCAAGTATTTGCAAAGCAGGCTGATTTGCATGTGGAATATAGTTGGGATATATTAAAATTTATGCGTGCCCCTCTTGGAGTGTGATATAAATCTCCATTATTAATGTTGGCAGCTTCCATATATTTAAATGTCTGGAACTCCTCGCAGATAGACTTTTTATGATTATTTTGGTCACCAACTGCAGTGTTTAGTGAGATGGCTCACTGATATGGATAATTCAGTGCTTATTCCCAAGAAGGAGGGGGAAATACTGCAACATAATAGGTAATGAAAGTGTCTGACTTCACTGACTACAAAGGGAGGATGGAGAGGAATCTCATGGCTCCTGTACTCAGTATTTTGACATTTCCACCCCCCATACAGTGGATTACCTACATATGAGTGCCTTTATTTTTAGATAGTATAACAAATAGTAATGCAAATTTAAATTGATTTTAGAATTATCTTTTGATAAGATGAAATTAAAACAAAATTAAAGGTAGTAACATGATACTAACTGTGCTATAGATGACCCTGTCATTGGCTTTAGTGAGCAGTTACTGCAGGATCCATGCCAAAGTAGTAGAAGGAACACAGTGTGGATCTTGTGGTGCAGGAGCCATGAAGTCTATACTAGGAACAAAGAACGGGTTAAAAAAATCTGACTGAACAAAAGCCAGTCACCAGGATTTGATTGGATTAGGCAACAAGTTTCACAAAAGTTGAGCTGAGGTTTTTAATGCAGGAAATCATGTGTCAAAAAGGGCAGAGTGACTGAGGCTGGAGTCCCTGCTTTCTTGCAGTGATCCTCAACACGGCGTCTGTGGGCACCCTGGCACCTGTTGGTCTGTTTCCTGGTGTCCACTTTCATCTTGGGGATAAAATCTATAAAGGTCTTGAACAGAACAACAACAACAAAACAGTAACCTATGGGGCCATGTCCTATTTACCGTGCTTGATGAACACCCCCCGCCCCGTTCAGCTAACATTCTGCTTGCTAGTTACAAGGAGCCGATTGTTCAGCAAGCTGTTCGGAAGCGCCCAAGCAAACCTGGATGCATCTGATTAGCACAATTACAGGCCAGTCTTGCATGAGTACATGGCATTCTTACAGCTGCTGCCACCTCTAATTTTTAAAAGGAAAATAGTAAAAAGAAAAAAAATCTTGTTTGAGATTTTTGAGTTGATACTATTAAAGATTGAACTGCATGTTACACTGTTTACAGGTCTGGCCTTGGTCCTGTGCTTGCTTTTGCATATTGTAAAATTAAGTCCCAAGCAAGTAGGGACCTGATTTGGATCAGGACTGGAGCACATAATGTGAGTAGGCTAACTGCAGTTTAGGAATTTCCTGTTTTTTAAGTTACTGTTTCTTCCAGTTGGACTAGTAGCGCAATCTTAAGCAGAGGTACACCCTTCTAAGCCCACTGAAGATTGCACTGTAACTATTCCACACAAAAACATTTTTACTTTTGGACAAGACCACCAATGCTATAGATAAGAATGGTTTCTTCTACATTTTCTCCACCATGTTCTGGGATATTTTTGTTGCATATAATGGATTTTATTTAGCATGAAGTGCCACTGACTATATATTATGTATATTACTTCTTTTATTCGTATGCAGATAGTTTTGAAAGGTTATATTTATTTATGGACTATAATTTAGTTCATACATCATGTTTTTCTATATTCGTGTGCCATAATTGTAGGATGGAGTTTTGGACCAAGATTTTTTATCCAAGCATTGTATGGAGTCTAGAGACTGTTCCTTTTTGTTTGTACATGGAATTGAGATACCCAGAGTTCAAAACAGTTAAGACCTGTCCAAAATAGTTTTTCATTTTAAGGTTGGATTTAAGGTTAAACATTGGATTTGTCAGTACTGGAACCATGGGATGGAAGTGTTATTTGTCCTGGATTGGCCTGCTTGGGAGGGATTCTTTTTCATTATGACAGAGAATCTGGTATTCTGGAAAAATAAACATGAAGTATACATATGTAATTGTACATCTGTTTAGAAAGTGATACGTGTGTTGTTTCAACATAATTTAATTCTTAAATAATAATCATGGTCAAAGTAGTTCACCAGTTATGTTGTCTTAAAAACTGCTTCTAGAGTAGATTACTCCAATGCGCTCTACATGGGGCTGCCCTGCAGCCAGGATCCTGACTGGAGTAGATCATAGGGATCATATCACTCCAGGCTTCAGCCGTTTACACTGGCTTCCAATTTGTTTCCAGGCACAATTAAAAGTGCTAGTCTTGACTTTCAAAGTCCTATGTGTTTTGGGATCAACATACCTGATAGACCTCCTAATCCCTTATGAACCAGCCTGGCCATTACAGTCATTTTTGGAGGCCTTGCTTCAGGCATCTCTGCCTTCTGAGATTAGGCAGGGAAAGGGATTTTTTGGTCATGGAACCAAAGCTCTGGAACTCTCTGCCCAGGGAGATTCATCTGTCCTCATCTGATGTCTTCCACCAGTGGGTGAGGACTTTTTTGTTTTGGTTGGCATTCCCTCAATGATCCCTTCTTTCTAACCAATGTTTTTATGTTTTTGTAAGTATTTTGTTGTATGTATTTCAACTCTGCTCTTTAATTCTTTTTAAAACTGTTTTAATAATGTATGTTTGGGAGGTGGGTTGATTTTAATGATTTTATCATCTGATTTTATCATGTATGTTTTAAATTGTTAGCCACCTTGATAACCCTTGTAAGAGCAGAAAAACGGGATATAAATTTTGCAGATAAAGAAATAATAAATTATGGTGATTTACAAGAGTGTAACTTGGGCTCCCGTATTTGATAATATTTTCCCCTCTTTTGAATAAGAAATATTGTTCTGGAGATCAGTAAAGAAGATTATTATCCAGCATTTTTATACCATTCTGTTCGGTCATGGAATCAAAATCTTGCAGACAGCTGAAAAACTGTTTTGATGTCCCAAGACGAAATTGTAATAAGAAGGATGAATACAGAAAATAGCTATTGTTTCTTGAGTTCCTTTAACAGACTGTAAACCTAGAAGAATTTGGCTCTTGTGCCTGTTACAATGAAATATAAGAGAAGTTAACAGTGCCTCATACCCAGAGAACAGTCTGAATGAGCCTGATGTAGTTCTGCTTTTGAAGCTAAGCAGATCTAAATACATGGATGGAAAGACACTCAGGAACTGCCATGTTGATGCTGTCACTGCCAAAATGCAAAACTGCTCAAAATTCTGCTTTCTTTGTCCTGCAAGTGAATAATCATCATGATTATATAAAGGGCTCAACCTGAGATGAAACAGGTTTTATGAACAAAGAAGCTTACATCTTTGAAACACCTGATTTATAAAACCCGAGTCATCTCTAGTTAAATTTAAAAAAAGAATTTTTCTCCTGTCCTCTATCTTGTTCTTGCACCCCTGTGAAGTAGGTTAGGCTGAGTGTATGCGAGTTTCCATAGCAGAATAAGTATCTGAACTTTCGTCTCCTCTACACCATGCTGGGTCTCAGCACAATTGTTCACTCCACTTTCCCACTTATCTATCAACCAGTCTAAAAACCTGATTTCAGCCCCTTCAGTGGGGAGGGGCTGTGACTCAATGGAAGAGCCTCTGCTTTGCATGCTGAAGGTCCCAGGTTCAGTTTCTGGCATTTCCAGTTAAAAGGACCAGGCAGTAAGTGATGTGAAACACCTCCACCTGGGCCACTGACAGTCTGAGTAGACAGTACTGTCCTTGATGGACTAAGGGTCCGATTCAGTATTAGGTAGCATCATGTGTGCATTTAAACCTGCATTTATATCTTTTACCCATGCTTCACAGTTAACAGAGTAGCTCTGAAGCAATATAGATGGGCAATGTGAAATCAATTTTGTTCCCTGCCTGTACTTACACCACAGTCCCCTTTCCTTTGTACTTGTTTTAGTTTTCTTGTTGCCCTTAAAAGAATAACAAAATACTACCCCCCCAACCCTAAATAATCTTCTGATATCTCTAATTTGTAGATCTGTGTCTTCAAACATCCATGAAGGATGATTCCTTGGGGGGCTTTTAGCTGAAGAAATCAGTTTGTTTCATCCCAGCGTTATCTTTGCAGTCACATTTTAAAAAAGAAAGCTGATATACAAGAGAAAATACGAATACTTAGCAAAGCTATCTTGGGGAATACATTGTATATTCATTTTCATTTTTTTATGAAGCAATTTTGCTTGAGAATCCTCTGTGGGCCCTTAGCAGTTTCTTTTCACTCTGTTTTGGCAAAAGTGATAGTCCCAAGCTCTTTACTGAAAGATCAGTATAAGCATATGATATGCTGAATGTTTAGGAGCTTCATTTTTCCTGAATATGTAGCAACTTATAGGGAGCTGACCTTCCTTGCAGGCTAATATTCAAAATGTACAAGTGGGAACCCATGAAGAACTCAAGGGGGAGGGAAACGTCTGTCACCTGCTGCTCTCTTCTTCCTTCTCCTGCTTCTTTTGTCTCCCCTACTGCTGGCTTCCTTCCTCTTGCCCTCCCTGCCACCTCCTCCTTCCTTCCCTGCTACTCCTACTGCTGACTCCCCTCTCCTTCTCCTGAGCCTCCTTGCTGCCTCTGTGGCTCCTTGCCATCCCTTTTCCTCATCCCTACCCCACAGCCCTTGCCACTCCCTCCCTTCCCTGTTGCCAGTGCCCTCCTGTCCCCACTGCATCTCCCTTTTTCTCTCACTGGCACTTCCTTCCTATCTCACCACACCTGCCTCCATTACGTTTCATTATGTTTTTCTGCCACTTATTTATGGGTTCATTCCAATATAGCATCATAATATATCTTCTTCTGGCCCAGCGACTTAGCTTTGAGGGATTTTAAAAGCTCCCCTTACCTTTTTTTCACTTTTGGGGTTTTTTGCAAACATTCTTTGATCTGCCCTCTGGGACCACTGTCCAGAATTTAATATATGGTTTCAGTTTCTTTTAAAAGGTGTGCCTCTGCATATCAATGCAATGAAACAGGAAAATGTAATGTTGCTTGTAATTAAAGCCACTGATTCTACAAAAGGAATAAAATATAACGAGCAAAGATTCTAACAAATACCAAGAAAGTAATCAAAACGACATATTAAAGACAATATTGTTTTTCTTAGGTCTAAAGGAGAGGTCCCCAACGTGGCACTTGTGGGAGCATTGGGGCGTGCTGACACTTTTCCTGGTGCCCAACAAGTGTTTTTAGAAAGTGGGCAGGGTGTCAGAATTCCAAAGGTGCTAGCAAGGTTAAAAGGTTGGGGACCCTTGGTCTAAAGTATCTCCTATTGATGTTCTTAAGAAAGACTCCAAATTTCAGTTTCCATCATTTTGTGCCAGCTTTGTCCAAAGGAAGCCATGCCTCTCTTCAGTTAGGCCACATCCTCTTCCCCCCCCCCTTCTGGGGAAGAACCAAAGTAACAGTAACACCCCCTTGCCCCTGAAACTCAGGGGAAACTCTCTTGAAATTCTTTGTATTCCAAGCAAAGGACTCTTTCCTTTTTTCTTTTTTTTTTGAGACATCGGCTCTACATTTGGCTAGGTGGAAAATTTCGTTCTCTTGGATCCAGAAGATTCCAATGAGCTCACTGATTCAGCAAAGGTCTGGAGGACAGTAAGGCTCCCACGTTTCTGGTCTTCAGCAGTGGTTCTGGAGGACACCTTTTATAAAAGGATCAGGGTTACTGCTCCAATGTTTATTGTATGTTTTTATCTTGCTCTTACTTCATTGTCGTCTACTTTTAAAATTCCATCTTCTGCACTCTTTATAAAGTGTCAAGTCTGATACCTTTCTCTTTTGCATTGTTTTTTGAACTTTGTAGTCCTATCATTATTACATTGTTTACTGGGTTTGTGATGCTGTCTGATTACGTTGTTTTTATGCTATGATCTACCTTGAGTCTCAGTACAGAAGTCGGGCTATAAATAAAGTTGGTAAGTAAATGAAAAAATTACTATTTCATTTTTAAAAAATCATTGAGTCCTGACCTCCCTCCCCTCTTTTTCTTCACAAGAGTCCATGATGCTTCCTTTTCCCACAGACTACTTTGTGTGTGAGGTTTCTCTTAATGACTAGTATGGATCTTAACATCCCATGTTATATTTTAAGAACATTTTACAGATGAAGTTCTTCTGCTACAGGATATCCTGGGAATGGAAGGTGCTAGGGAGTGGGACTGAAAGGCAAGACGTGCTCTACCACTGACAAGAAAAAGCACCTTACAGTTTTATGACTGGTAGATGTGCAGTGTCAAATCTATGGAGAATTTATAGGTGGGGCTCTTACCTGAGATGTCTTCATAGTTACCTGTTTTCCAGCATCTCCCCCACACTAATATACCCCTAATAGCTCAGTTATACCTACATTGGCACTTGAACTCATTAAACATTACTTTCTTACCTTTAGAGTAATAGAAGAGTTTATTTGTTATGAGTTGTCCTCTGGGTGGCACTGTTCTGCAAGAAGATGACATCTAAAATTACTGCAGTGAAACAGAAAAGTTAGCCTGTTCAGCAAACAGGTCAAAACGCTGTCTCTAAAAGTTTCCCAAACACTCCCACTTTCTTTGTAGCAGACCACTCAGAAATATTGAACAGTCTCCACAGCTTACATGCATAACAAGCAGCTCACATAAGTAATCAAATCATTGTATATAACAGAAAACTGGATTGCTGCTTTGTGGATAGTGAAAGTATCTCCAAACAAGTAAGCCCCCCCCCCCATTACTGCAGAATAATATGGTTTTGTAAATTAACCAAAAGGCCCCCTTCCCCAGTCTGGTATGGAATGAATGTGCTCCCAGGGGAGCAAAATAGAGTGAGCAGTTGAGAGACTGTTAAAAGACAGAAAAGGGAGCAGGAGAAATCAGCCTGCTCACGTCCCTGAGATCTTAGAGGAATCTGTGACGGGGGGGGGGGGGTTTAAATGCATGGTGTTTCCTCATGATCCCTAGCGGTCCACAGGTGCAGCTGTCCCTTATTGACCTGTGACTGGTGTGCGTATCTCCAAGTGTACAAAAGTATTGTTAATGGTGGGTAATAGAGTATATATTACCGCTCACAATATATTCAGTTTCATACATTACTGCATTTAACACTTCCCTAGTCACATGGAGCTAGCTACTGCTTAAACACAGATTCAAATGTGATATGGGTTCCTCCTTATTTATTTGTGCTATTTGATTATTGTAACAATGCTTTCATTGAACTCTGACTGATGAGCTGTGATGGAATCTGCCAGCACCGACATAAATCCTCTATATCAAAAGAACTTTGTAGATCAGTCTAGTATGCTTGAGAGGAATGCAGAAAACATGTTTCATTTAAAAAAGTAGAAAAAGTTTTCAGTACAAAAGGTATCAAGTTTTCCTCAGTAACAACTCTGGAAATGTAGAAAATATGGACAGGAATTCCAGAGCTGTTCAGACCTTTTCACCATCACCACCAGAGCTGTTCAGCTACTTGGACCAGTTTTTTATCTCTCAGTGTCTTTCTCCTCAAACCTTTCTCCTCCCTCTGCTCTCACCCATGGGAACTCTATTTTAATTCCTTTGCTGAAGCAAAAAATTAAACTAATTTAGAAACCAGTTTTGGAAGCAACAAAACATGCACATTCAGTGTGCTTGCACAAGATTGACTGTTTTGCATAATTTATGCCAAATGAAACATTTGGGGGTGGTTTTTGTACTGCTAAATTCATGTTTTCTAGGATGAGCCAGGTGCCTGGAGGTTAAAACACATATTCAGCAAAACAGATCTAGGAATAAGCAGCCCCCCCCCCTTTGCCATGGCACTGGGACTTGCGCTTACTTTCAAGAAAACAGTATCATTTCCTATTCTTTAGCTAGAACACTTTCAGCTTTATTATTTCCATTTTTAAGAAACAAAAATGCCACTCCATAACCCAACTGGTGACATTCATTCATGAAATGCTAAAACATTTTTTCATCTACTTGTTCACAGTTCTTCATTTTGATAATAGATTTTATTACTTTAGTCTAATTATATTCTCCCCATGTCTGATTTGGTTGGCGGTTTCTCCGGTGAAACAAGGTAGAGCATCTGGAGCTTTTGATCTCCTTTCTCTTCTCCTGTGCAACCAGGGTGAGAAAAACTTTGCCTTACATTTTAATCATGCCACAATGCCGTGTGCGGATGCCTGCCCGTTCACTGTGAAAGAGCGGTAACATTTAGAAACACAATCATGGCAAGAGATAATTGCAATATACCATGCATTTAAGCAGCGATTACAAAGCAACATACTTAAAGACAGTTCTGTATTCTCCAAGTACATCTTTTGTATGAAGAATGTATAGGGTGTGGAGAAACAGAATGTATCTAGATACACAGCAGATGAAACAATTCTTAATTGTTTTCCATCCAGTCTGAACAAAAAAGCGTAGCAATGTACCCTAGATGATTACAATAAAATAGTAAATTGAACTGAGTATGAATCATGCAACATTTCACATATCCATCTAGGTACTTCTCTTCACTGCTTGAATTTCCCCCATGAGTGGTACGTGTTTTTTTTTTACCAATAACTGTTTCTGCGGAATGGGTGAATATTTTCCAATTAACATGTGGAGAACTGAATGCATAATAGGACTCAGTACAGGTTGAGATGCTGGGTTCCTGAATGGGTTGCCAACCTCCAGGTGGAGGCTTGCATTCTCCCAGAATTTCAACTGTTCTCTAGACATCAGTTCCCCTGGAGAAAATGGTAGCTTCAGAAGGTGGGTCCTAGGGTACCACATCCCTGCTGAGCTCCCTCCACTCCCCAACTTCTGCCCTCCCCAAGCCCCACCCCTAAATCTCCAGGAATTTCCCTCCTTAGAACTGGCCATGAAAACTCATATTATATATACTGAGCCCCACTCACCACATATCATTTAGTTGCCATGGCCAGTACTAAGGTGTTTTGGGTCAGGCCATCCATATTTGTGAGTAATGTGAGTAAACATTATGTTACAAATAAGTAAAAAAAAACACACCACCCAGTCCTATACAACAACAACAACAACATCATATTCAATGTAAGCTGCTTTGGGGAGAAAGACATAGTATAAATGAAATAAATAATAAAATAATACTAGGGATTAGTTACTGTATGTGATTTGGGAGACACACAGAGGTCATTTCGGGGGGGATCGCAGTTCCCCCAGGTGAGGTACGGGGGGCGGGGCACATGATGAAGCCCCGCCCCCTGCTTCCGTCCGCCCCGCTTCCGGCCCTCATTCAGCCAGGAGGAGGCAGGAGGAGGGTAAGTTGCTTCCTCCCTGCCTCTCCCCACCCCTGCCTGCCTGGGGCCAGGGAGGGCCTTCGCGGGGCTTCCTTGCACTCCCGCCAGCCTTGCAGATCCACCGCCAGGCCCCTCATGGGGCTCGGCAGTGGAGCTGCAAGGCCGGTAGCGGTGGCCGGGACCGTTGGGGGCGGGGTGTGTGGCCTTATGACACACTTCCGGTGATGTCAGGGGGTGTAGCCTTATGACACACTTCCGGTGATGTCAGGGTGTGTGGCATATGCTAATGAGTTATGCTAATGAGTTCCCTTAGCTCTTTTTCTACGAAACAACCCCTGGAGACACATGTACACTAGACACTGAATGCAGGACTTACATCCACAATAGAAAAGCCTGAACAAAAGGAATATATGCCTGTTGCTGCCTCTCACTCCTGTGTTGGCTTAGGTTCTATAGGAGTGACCCAAATATGGGCTTTGACCCACATAAATGACTATAAGGGATTTGCTGACAAAATGGTGAAGTGACTCTACAAACTTGGATGGGAGACTGATAGAGTGAAATCAGAAATGATGTTTTATTGAGGGAAATTTTAGAAGCAGCTCGCCTGAAGCATTATGAAAGTCAAGCAGTCAACAATGGCAATACCTAACATTAGAATGTATATGCCAAATTTTTCAACACGTCCAATGTGTCCCACTCATAAATGAGGAAGCAAGAGAGCAAACAGGCAGAGCAAGGTAATATAGCAGGAGTTATAGCTACCTAATCATGCAGTTCTAGCAAAGATCAGATTCCCTTGACAGGCATCCAGATATCCAGAAATAATCCAGCAAGTAATTCAGAAGCACTCCAAAGGCAAAACAGAAATAAACCAGCAAGTAATCCAGAAGTACTCCAAAGGGGAAATAGCAGGGGTCATTTCCTGCAGGAGCGCACAGGAGTGGAGCTCCGGCAATAAAGAGCCCAGGGGGTGGGCACATGCAACAAGCCCCATCCCCTACTCCCAGCAGCCCTCAGTCAGAGCAAGAAGCAGCCAGGTAAATTGCAGAGCTCCCCCAGGCCCCCTGGTCCAAAACAGTCCAGTGGCACCTTTAAGACCAAGTTTTATTCAGGTACAAGCTCTCCCTCCTCTGTGAGGACAGATCTGCATGTGTTTCCCCCCCCCCAATACCTAGCAATCCAAAACTGTCCAGTGGAGCCTGAGCAGTAGGTGTTGCCTTCTGACACACTTCTGGTGATGTCAGGGGGTGTGGCATATGCAAATGAGTTATGCTAATGAGCTCCTGCACCTCTTTTTCTAGGAAATGACCCCTGGGAAATAGGGTCATATGATATATGTGTTAAATAGTGGGTTTAACATGGCAGAGGCGAAGGCAGAGTGATTTAAACAAGCAGCAGTTTATTGCATCTCAACAGGAATGCTTTACATGGGGCAACTGCCCTAACTATATACACCTAAACCACTCCCAGCCCCATGGCCTCCAGGCTCTAGATTGGCTGGCTGCCTCCAGGGGCCAATTCGCAGGCAGGCTCCAGGACTGCCTTTGTTTTGGGCTTCAAGCTCCAACTAGGTGGCCTTCCATACAAGTCCAGGCATGCCTCCTTATGCTGGCTACTGCACCAGCAGCAGTTAAGCCTGAGTGGAAGATTGCCCATGTTCAGACATAACAACATGTCTGTCCAGGTGTGCTACAGTTCATAATACAGGCATCTCAGACAAGCAAAAGCCAGAGGCTGGCTTCAGTTATGGAGGAAGAGCCTTGAGTCAAAAAACCAAAAGACTTTTCTTTCTAAACCTACAAGTAGGAAACAGGTAAGGCGGGCATTCCAGTCTGCCATCTGATTGGACCAAGGATTGAAGGAGGGAGATTCAGGGTCCAGCAAATATTTGGCAAGGTATGTTTGGAGGCAGTCTTGGTTACATCATTGAACTGAAGTTTTGGCAAGCAATTCAAACCACTTTACATTACTAGGACCACCTCGCTCGTGGGGGATATTGTTGTTCTGGTATACGGTTAATACACCAGGATCATTTTGTCATTTTGTGGGAGAAAGTATACTGATCACTTAGGAGGCTATGATTAATGTTTGCCAGGTATGGGGTGAGACCTGGCTCCTCTCTGGAATGACTTATCAAATCTCATCACATTTATCGATCTCAATCAATGTGAAGAGATTGGGTCCAGTCCTACACATTCTACTGGCTTTCCTGCCTGTTAGTAAGAGAAGCTGGTCCTGAACTTACTATGTTGATGGGAGAACAAGAAGAACATACCAAAATGAAGGCTTGATGGCCTTGTGTACCCCATAATATTGCAGCAGAATACTTTAGTCATATTCAGAACCTTCAGTAAAGCATTGCAATGAATTAGGCTGCAAAAGTTAACCAGTTTGGACAGCAGATTAATCAAGTAAATCCAGGAAGGAACATCTTGTGATTCTCCTTTTCTAGCAGCCTGTTAATACCAGCATAGGTTCAGGCAGGCATAACTGTGCCATTGGTGGAATCTGCATTTGTCTTTCCCACCAGTGTCCCAGCCTTTTGACTCCATCTTCAAAAAAGCTGTCTACATTTGGTGTCGTTTTCACACCTCAACAGTGCTAGTATACTTTTGCACGTCCACATATGTTTATCGTCCTTTCAGGGCAGCTCCACTCTCATTGCACCTCCACATTGCTTTAAAAGAATCTTCTCCAAACAACATTCAAACAAGCCTAGAGAAAGACGGCATCACAGCAGCACAAAAATGATTTAAAAATGCAAATGCAGATTCGGCCATTGTAGCAGTGTCTAATGACTGAGTGGGAGATTTAGTTGAAAGCCTATAGATCTCCTATCAACATAACTGAACTATGGCTGTTCTTTGATTAATTCATAAAGGCCAGTTTTAATTGATGGGCCTTAGGGCACACTTGCTTTTTTTGAGGCAGGAAGGGAGACATTTTTCATTTTAGTGTATTACTGTAATAAAAAGCGAACAGTAAAATACTAAAGATAGCTTCTTATCCAACAAGCTATCTCACACTTCCTCCAGTATCTTGAAAGTAATATGCCATCCGATTAATGAAACATTCTTTTATCAGGCAATAGCCTTTTAATGCTATCCATCATGTTTTCTGCTATGTATCTGACAATCATGTCCCAATACTTTCTTACCAAAACACATTCTTTTATGCAAAATCCTTGTGTTAAATTTCTTGCCATTGCCTTGAGATCCTTTCTACACTTCCGTCCTTTCCTGATCCTTGCTGCTTCTTGGAACATCTGTGTAAATATCCTCAATTCTTCACCATGCTTCTCTTCCTAGCAGTATGGAAAGAACAGACTAGTGATTAGTAGCTTAATAGAGCATACCTTTCCATTGTTCTTCATTAGGCAACATATCCGTTGCACACGTCTCATCAAAATACATTCTCAATGTCCTTCCAAGAACTGGCATCTTCTCACTTGTACTACAATGATTTGTTATCCTGACAAATATTATAAATGAGTGTTTGTTCTGTTGTTCAGAAAGGGCATTCAGGAGGGGTTGCTCTATTTCAGACTCCTGCTTTATTTTCCTTCCTGCTCTTAGCCTTTGAGAATATACAGAATTTGGCTTTAGTGATTCATCTTTTTTGGAGGTTGAAATTCTTATGGGAACCCATTATTGTCATCGTGTGACCAATCTCATGTAGAAGTTTTCTGGACCTGAAGACTTCATTTTGTTTTCAGTCTATGACTCAGAGCCAGAATTAAGAGTCATGCTTTTTACTTAGCCCTGATTTAGGGTTGGATCCAGGCTAAATTTTCTGCTAATGGAAGGGGAGATGTGATGGCTGCCGATTTCCCTTTTCTGCTTCAGACACCCAATTTGCCTTTTATGCTATTTCTGATACACCCATGTGTCCCAGGAGCAGAATTTCAGGGGGATCAGTGGGCCTGCAGTGGGAAGGGAGAATCAGGAAAGTTCTGTTCTGCTGATGCCAATGCTTTCTGTTAGCCAAAAATTTCATCTGGTCCAACATTTTGACGATGTCCACATTGACCATCTTTTAAATGTGTATTCTAGTAAATCCTGTTAGTAATTTGCATACTAAAAAACTGTGTTTTTTACTTTGTACTCTGCTTCTAAAATTAGCACCTCATGAATCAGGTACTTCACCACAAAGTTCCTTAATGCCAATAATGGCTACATCTAATCAGGGATGCAAAAATATGCCCCTGCCACAGCACAGCAAGCAGAGTGAGAATGGCCAGGAATGGCAGACAGCCAGGTCAGATCCTGTGCTGCTTGCTGCTGCCACTGGTTCCAACCCTCTCATAACCGCTTTCCTCCATTGTGCCTGTGAAAATGTGCAAATGTAATGGCAAGTTTGCTGGGACACCCTGCTGAACATTTGGCACACCTTTGCCCTCACCTTCCCTTTCTCTACTGATCCATACAGGAACCCTTCAGCACAGCTTTACAGGGAAAGGGGAGAAATGCACTTTAAAGGCCTAGAAGGGGAGCATGGCTCAGTGCAGCAACGTTCTGCATACCGCTTTGAAAGTAGAACTTAGCTTCACACCCTCTCCCTGTGGTGGTGATGGAGGGAGTACCCACACAGACATAGCCTCTGCAGTCACTCTGTGGATTCCATGCAGGGAAAAATCTCCCATGGGGAAGCAGCCAACGTTTATTTACTCAATAGTTTTGAAGCTCCTTTCACCCAGGCCAAACACCTACCGCTATATATAATGTCATCTTAATCAGGAGCATTAAAACAAAACTGATAGTGGTAGGGAAGCTGTGGTGCAGTGAGATTGCACATACCTTGACGGTGGCAGGTTCAGTCTCTGGTGTGTGTATGTTATATGCCATCAGGTCACTGCCGATTTATGGCAACCCTCTGAATTAATTATCCCCAAAATGTCCTATCACTAGCAACCATTCTCAAACTGAGGACTGTGGCTTCTTTTATTGAGTCAATCCATCTCATGTAGGGTCTTCTTTTCCTGCTGCCTTCAACTTTTCCTAGCATTACTGTCTTTTCCAGTGACTCTTGTCTTCTCATAATGTGACCAAAGTACGATAGCCTTTGATTAGCCATTTTAGCTTCTAGGAAGAGTTCAAGCTTGATTTGGTCTAGAACGCATGGGAGGCCCAAAGTATCTGTAAAACTCTCCTCCAACTCCACATTTCAAAGGAATCTACTTTCTTCCTGTCAGCTTTCTTCATTGTCCAACGTTCACACCCATACACAATAATGGGGAATACTAAGACATGAATTAATTTGATCTTGGTCACTGACAGTGACACATCCTTACATTTAAGGATCTTTTCTAGCTTCTTGATGGCTTCCTTCCCCAGTTTCAATCTCCTTCTGATTTCTTGGATGCAGTCTCCCTTTTGGTTGATGATGGAGCAAAGGAATAGAAATCTTGAACAGTTTCAATTTCTTCATCATCAGCCTTAAAGTTGTGTAATTCCCCAGTAGTTATTACTTTTGTCTTCTTGATGTTCAACTGTAATCCTGCTTTGGCAATTTCTGCTTTAACCTTCAACAGTAGTCATTTCAATTCTTCACTCTTTTCTGTCAATAACGTGATGTCATCTGCATATCTCAAATTGTTGATGTTCTTTCCACCAATTTTCACTCCACCTTTATCTGAATCTAATCCAGCTTTACTCATGATATATTCTGCATACAGACAACAGAGATAGGGAAATAAAATGCATCCTTGTATGATACCTTTGCCAATTGGAAACCATTCCGTTTCTCCATATTTCTAAGAGTGGCTTCTTGTCCAGAGTATAGATTGCACATCAAAAGAGTCAGATGCTGTGGCACACCCATTTCCTTTAAAGCCAACCATAGCTTTAATGATAGACACAGTCAAAAGCTTTGCTGTAATCTATGAAACAAGCTGATTTTCTTCTGAAATTATCTTGTATGCTCCAATAACCAATGTAAATTTGTAATATAATCTCTAGGTTGGCTCTTCCTTTTCTGAATCCAGTCTCTGGTATCTCCAGGTAAAAATTTCTTAGGTATAAAGTGTTGGAAAAGGTGCCTTGAACTATTAAGAAAAACAAGGCATAAATGTTTTAATAACGAACTATTTTTTTTTCTGTTTCAGGGGCTCATGAGTTGATTATAGGTAGGAGCTCTGCCTCAATGATTTACTGAGAAACACATGTGTTGTGAGCAGAAGATACCAGGTTCGACCTCCAGTTCAAAAACAGGATCTTAGGAAACAGATGTAAGGAAAGACTTTTCTCTCTATGAGAACTACAAGAACTGCTGTCAGTCAAAGTAGACAATACAGAGTTGGATGGACCCATTGTATAATACAGCTCTATACTTCATGGCTTTTATGTCCATGGTTGTTGGCATGAGTTTCTGGGCCTCATGTGAAGGACAGGAGAAAGGCATTATATAGATGCTACTGCTGTCTGGTACCCTTTGAGAAATCGTGATCTTGTCAGATCTTGGAAGCTAACCAGGGTTGGCCCTGGTAAATGTTTGGATGGGTGACCACCAAGGAAGTCCAGGGTCACTATGCAGAGGCAGATAATGGCAAACAAGCTCCTGAATGGCTCTTGCCTTGAAAACACTATGGGGTTGCCATAAGTTATCTGTGCCTTGTCAGCACTTCTCTCTCTCTCTCTCTCTCACACACACACACACACAGAGAGAGAGAGAGAGAGAGAGAGAGAGAAACAGTAAAACTTATTCTTGCAGTTCTCCTGTTTTGGATAATATCCACAGGAAGCAGCAATATGTTGGAAGTGGTCAGGTTTGTCTGGACCTTATGCAGCTCATCGTGAATGCATGGCAGGAATCTAGGTATTCAGCAAATAATCAGAAATATTGATAACTCACTAAGTCTGAAGCTGACTGGAGGCTTAAATAGTCCTGAAGACTACCTGTATACACTTGCATCCCTGGAAATTATTGTTAGTAATTAAAGGAATTATGCTTGATTCCAGTGATCTGCACTTGGAGGATTTGGGGGTTGGTCAAGGAACATCATCCAGAGCTGTGGATGGTTCCCAGAATTGGAGTTATATGACAAGGGAACGGTTAATAGCTCAAACAGAGTTTGAAGGTGTCCTTTGGGGTTCTTCTTACTGCTCTGTAAGTATCTCGTATAGACTGACTGATTCTGGAGGTGGGTCCTTATTCCAGGTCGCCTTGTCCATTATGACTTTGGATCCTCCATCTGATAAGGCATTGTCAGGTGCTGCATAGTGCGTAGCAATGCTCTTGTGCTATCAAGTTTACAGCCTGAACCTCTAATTATGGCCAGCTCCACCATATTGTGCCCCCCTCCATTTTTCTAATGGGAACAGGATCAGCTCTGCCCAGCAATAAGATGAAGCAGAGATAGACACATTTTCCAAATCCAACTGGCTATCAAGGTCTTCAGTATTTTTATCTCTATGCTTGTTCCCACACTCTGCATCCAAACTCCACCCTGAGCCTCAAAGTCACCTCTTATGATGGTGGTCAATTCAACAGGCATGGACATTAGCACCTTCTCTTAAGGAACTACACGTCCCTCTGTTTTTGAGTTATAATGCTGCAAAAAGCTTTTTGGTGTACCTCCACTTAAGCCATGTAGCCATGATGCACATGCAATTATACTACACATATGTAATAGCTGCATATGTGGGCCCAAAGTGGCTTACAGAATTCTCTTCTCCATTTTGTTCTCATAACAACCCTGTGAGGTAGACTAGGATGAGAGTGTGTGACTAGCTCTAAGTCAACTCAGCAAGCTCCTGTGGCAGAGCAGGGATTTGAACCTGGGTCTCCTAGATTTTGGTCTGACACTCTAACCACTACGTCACACTTGCACATGTCACCAGAATGCACTGCTCATTGACTGGTCCCTACTCTATTTCACTGGTGGCAGTTGGCAGGGGTATGGAGGTTCAGAGTGCAATAATATTCTTTTACTAGATGTTACTAGTAAGAGGTAGAGAATGAGACATAGGGCAGCAGTGTGCTCGCTATATCATCTAGTTCCTGCAGAACTACACCCTTTTCCTACCAACACATACTGATGAGTCTAACAGTTATGAGTACACAATATTTAAAGCTCACCATTTAAGCTAGATGTGTACAACAAAAGCAAGGTAACAAGAAACAAATCCATCACAAAAGCTTTGGGTGGAAGCAGCTTGCATTCCTTGGCGCCTTGCCTTTATTTATCAGTCCTGTCTGGTCTGTGTTCATTGGGGATCATTCAGTTGGAAATGAGTCTGCATGCGACTGTAGAAGAGGGCAATTTTGCAAATAAAGAGACAACGTAATGTTCAATTGAGATGAACTGAATCTGCATGGAGATTCAGAGTTTGAAGCCCTCCTCCAGCTTAATAGAACTTCTTCCAAATAAAAATGCTCTCCCAGTGCAGCACCACTTTCTACACGGTACTCTTTGCCCCTTGTGAGAACACACTCCTAGCAACTGTAGAGGAAGGAATGATTGTCAAGCCAATCCACATTTGTAGGAGGGGAAACATTTATAGCAGTCAAAGTTCGAGGCAGAAGATCTCCCCTCTTGCTTACCTGTTAGGGTGCATTGTGTCACGACAGGGCCAGTGGGGCAAGGCAGAGAGGGGGAGTTCACAGTCCAGTCCAAGAGTCAAGCCAGGGAGAGGGCAAAATAACCCGAGCAAAAGTCCCAATACACAAAGCCAAGCCGTAGTCAGAGCGTTACCGAGCGTCAGAGTCCAGATAAGCAAGCGTCGAAGTCAGGATGCAGAGCCAAGGATCAAGAGCCAGGGGGTTGTCAAAATGTGGACTGGAGTCAGGAACCAGGAAGTCACTCAGTAGCCAGATAACAGGAACAGAGTCAGAGGTGCAGAGCTTCTGGGCCGAAGGACAAGTTTGCCAGCACAATTAGCCAGCAGTCAGCGACCTATTCAAATAGCTCGCTGGGTTGTTAATTCATTAGTGCCTCATTAGCACTGCCTCGCGAAGTTCTTGATCCTGCTAGAACTCCAGGCTTATTGATCTCCAACTGCACAAGCATGCCTCTTTGTGTCTGGTTGCCAAGTCCCAGCGTCTCCGATCCCTCAGCCGGTCGACAGGTGGCAGAGAATCGGGTGGCGTGCTGCTGGGGCCAGGCATCGCCTGATCGGTTTTCAGGGCAGGCTGTTCTGGAGGCTGGTGCTCATCCTCTTCGGTACTTAGGTTTGGCAAGGACTCCCGTGCCTCCGATGGTGTTAAAGGCCTCAGTTTCAGAGCTCCTAGGCGCCGGGTTGGGGGCAGGCATGACACATTGCCCTTGGAATAGATGGTTTAGGTTGTTGGTTGTGTCTTGAGGTGGATGACTTGTAAGAGTTTTGAGCAGGCTGGTGTTAGCAATGTTGTTTGTATAAAGAGTTCTCTTTTGTGCAAAGTGCTTGAGTTCCCATCACTCGATCCTCTAAGTGTGCCCAACAAGAAGCCAGAGACAAATGTACCCTACCATGAGAGCTATAGGTGTGCTGGTTGGTGTACTGTAGTGGTTAGAGTGGTAGACTAGGATCTGGGAGAACCAGGTTCAAATTCCCTGTTGTGTACTTCCTCTGCCATGGAAGCTTGCTGGGTGACCTTGGGCCAGTCACACACTCTCAACCAAAACTACCTCACAGATTTGTTGTGAGGATAAAATGGAGGAAAGGAGAATGATGTAAGCCACTTTGGGTCCTCAGGTGGAAGAAAGGGCAGGATATAAATAAAGTAAATAAATAATAGTTTAAATATTACTTTTGGTAGGCTTGATTGGTTCAGCTTTCTTGGATAAGCTGTTTAGGCATGGTGGATGAAAGGTGGAGTAGAAATTTGCTATTGTACAGGATTCTGCCCCCACGCCTGTCTAGGAATGGGGGAAAAACTCCTGAATGTTTACAATATTACAACAATACCCAGAGGTAGCACCTCCTCAGAGATGCACTCTTAAGGCTCAATGGTAGCGTGTAGCCCCAGCTAGGCACAAGGAATCTAGCCTTGGAGTCCAGTACCCATCAAGCAGACAGTATTTATAAACAAGAGTAAAGTTTATTTAGCACAGACTTGCATCAGACCACGAGAATTCCAAAATAAGAAAGGCTAAGCAATGTTTTGCCTAACTACACACTGAGAAACATATTTACCAATCATCAGAGTAGCATCAGTCCAGATAATGTCCATTGGGATAGTCCAGTATCTTGAGAAACAAAAGTTTCATCCTTGCAAGCATGCAGCCATGTGCTCAGCTCCAAAGCAACTCTTTGTCTCTCCCAAAGAGCACATGACAGAGACAAAGCATTTCAGGGATAAGTCCACAGAACAGCAGATAACAGGAACAGAAGCAAAAACTCTCATAGGGTTTAACCAGATATACTGCAATTGAGTCTTCAAATTAGCTCTGGCCAGGAGCCAATTGAAGGAGACCAGGGAGTGTCCAATGCTAGGGTTGTCATGGTAACAAATTCTGAATGGTCAGTGGTCTTGGAGGCCCCACCTGCAGTTGTGGTCTCCACCCCCACCTCAATTCTCATTTTGTACGTGCAGCTTTGAGCATGTTTCGGCAGGGCCATTTGGTTTATGGCGGGCAATTTGACCAAATGGTCAGCCATCTGGCTTCAAGAGGAAATCAGAACAACAGGGGGTACATTCCAGGGGAGAGGCAGGGTATATAGGAATCAATTTTTCTATACAGCTATTCACACTCTTTGAATTCAACAGCTGTGTTTATACTTATAGCAGCTTTTTCGTTAGCATAATGTTGCAACACTGCCAGGGTGGGCAATGGGCTGATGGGGCTCAAGTTACCAACTAGCTTCACTTCTCCCATAGCGTATGCTGGCACGGCCTATTTCTGGCCCCTATACCTGTGCAGCTGTACCAGTGCTGGCTGTATACTGTATACTTTATACAGGGTGCTGTGTAACTCTATAACATTTACATTGGCATGGGGCTTGACAGCTATTCTAAGCTATTAGCAATGGATGTTAGGTCCATATTTGCCAAAGGTACCAGACCATTTTGTTTCAAGATAGACAACTGTGAGGAGGTAGGCTGGTGCTAGTAGCACAGAGCAATGGCTGTACGAAAATCTGTGGCTAACAGGTTGTGTGGCACAGATATTGCCCTTCAACCTTCTTATCAATGGGGCTACTAGAGGGTATAGCAGCAGCACCCTTGCAGCTGCTGGTGTGACCTTGGGTCAGTCATAAGTTCTTTCAGAGCTGCTCTCTCAAGGGCCCTTCTCAAGGGAACTTTCTCAGCCCCACCTACCTCACAGGGTGTCTGTTGTGGGGAGGGGAAGGGAAAGGAGTTTGTAAGCCGCTCTGAGACTCCTTCGGGTAGTGAAGGGCAGGGTATAAATCCAATCTCTTCTTCTTCAATGGGGAGGGGGTTGAATACTCACTTTTGATCTGCTGTCTCCCATCAGGGCTTGCCCTTTGCTCTCCTGCCCTTCTCTCTGAGCTAGCTGTGGGGAGAAAGGAACAGCTCCTCCCAGTCCCTGCAAGCCCCACCCTTTCTCTGATTGACAGGAGACCAGCCAATCCGATATGTTGTCTCCCTCCACAGGAAAAGGCTTGGGGCTGACCTGCACCCCCACTGGCCAGCTCCACTCTGTCACCCTCTGGCCACCACTGGGCTGCTGAGGCATGGCCTCCGTTTCTTGCTTGCCTGATCACAAAGTCACACTGCTGCCAGCCTGCTGCTCACCTCTGCCTTCTTGGGGAATCCCAGCCCAGCTGTCTAGCCCACTGCATGCCTCCCCTATGGAGCTGGAGGTAAGTGCCATGTTTGTTTCCCCTCCCATTGCCATTCCATCCACCTGCCTGGTCACCACAGCAGCTGTAGGAGCAGGCCAGCAGCCCCCATCTGGTCCCGGACAATGTTGTTAAAGAAACAATGTTGGTAAGATTCTTCCAGGGACTGCAGATTTCTCACATTGCATTTTGTCCTCATTTATTTATTTTGCATTGAATCATTTCATTGCTTGGATTCTTAGGCAGCCAGCCGCTGAACATTTGGCACACTATATGTCATACTGATCCCAGAACACAATTGCATAATATACCATGTGTCCGCATTTAAAATTTTTATAAATTACCAGTGGATGGCTGTACTTTTGTAGAATACACTTGCTCTCAGCAAAGCAAATGATCACTCTGTCTGTGTCAAGTCACTCCAGTGCAATGCCATGGAAGACTTCTACAATTAGGAACAAAAATGCCTTCTGCTTTGCCATTGCAGCACTTTGGTTAAACCTCTGTGCTCCATGGGCTTTCCATGCTAAGATCTTTGTGCCCTCAATCATAACCACCCCCCAAAACTCTTCTGCTAAGAAGGTCTGGAGTCAGCTTGCACTACAGAATTTAACTGTTTTGGGGTGACGTGTTACCTCTCTTAGATAATTTTGGACAGAAAGGTTTCAGATGTGCAGGTTCCCTACAATTATGACATTTCTCACTTATCCAGGTTGTGCCTAGAGGGGTAGGTTCATGGAAAAGGTTTATGAAGGGACAAGTTTATATTCTATATAAGGTGGAGCTTACTCCCTGGCACACCAGTGCCTTAGGATCTGCAGTTCAAGGTGAAGGTCTTTTTCTCCAAACTGTTCAGTGAAGGCCGATAACATCTGCTATCTGGGCTAATTGGGCGAGTTCTTTATCTTGCACAGGCCCTTTATATGGTCCAGGTAAGAAATTATAAAACGGATCCACTCCAGTAAGATTGATTTCTGAGTTACATCTTCGGACCTATTCCTTCAGCAATCCAGTCTTTACCCTAGCTGGCTGAAGATTTCTTCATTTCTTCAATTTATTTAGAATATGTGTATCCCACCTTTCCACACTGCCCAAGGCACTGTATGCTTTGTATGAAAAGTCCTGAATTCTTTTGGGTTGTGTTGCAAAGTTAGTCCAAATGGTTCTCTTATATGAGTTTTACACAGTTCATGGGGTTGGATCTAGCAGAAGATTTACCTATACGCTAGACGCCTTGCAAAAGTGGAAATGTGCTAAAAAGACTGTGCTAACAGCCTGGATTAAGTTAAACTTCCAAATATGCATTTCTGCTTGTGAAAGACACCGTGCAAATAATTGGCAGCTATTGGTCTATATTGCAGTATATCTAGTACTTTTCTGTATGCATGCAGAACTGCACTAAGTGAGCTTGCATATCCATTTATGCATCATTCTCTAGGTTCCTCAAGCCTCATTTCTTCATAAAGTTAATTTAAAACCCCACAAATCTGGGCCCATAAATAAATTATGAGTTCATTGTTAGATACCCTGAAATCATTTCATGCTCTCTTAAAGCTAAACAAAACGTTTCTTTGTTTTCACCTTTCTGATATGAGGGAGACCTCTTCAAGCCAAACCGGGTCGTGGGTGGGATCAGTGGTGCATAGTTGGGTTGACAGATTTGGGCTGCTTCTGTCACTTTCTCACATGCCCCTCTCCTCAGCAGTCTTTCCAACCCCAGGAGAATTTATTTCCAGGGTCTTGGGTCTCTTATGGAGTAACAACCATACAGGTCAGGAGGCTGCTCTGAGGTGAAATCTTCAGTTGCATATTTCTGTAGGTGCTGAAATTCTCTAATTGTTGTTCAAACTGCAAACTCCCCTCCCTCGTATGTTAGAATTATTTTATAGTTCCACACCAAATGTGTAATAAATGTGGTTGAACAACCTCAAAACCAAAGTGCTTCAGTACTTGAATTATATTTTTTACTATTATTTCACATGAAAAGTAGGAGATTTAAAGTTTATGTTTAACTTAGTGAACTGGATTATATCTCACTTCATAAAAATAGTGGTAACTTCATTTCATTTTTGCCAGGCTAGCTCCTTCTATTTTCTAAATTTCATTTTATTTTCTAGCAGTGTGCTCCTAGACCGAGTTATACCCTTCTTAGTTAATTGAAGTCAATGGGCTTAGAAGCATGTAACTCTGCTTATAGTTGTACTGTAGATTTCTTCATTTCTTTCTGTTATAGTGGTACTGAATACAGAGGAAGCTAAAGCTAGTCTAATCCTACCATTTTGTTCAGGTAATTACTCAGAACTATAGCAGCCCTTAAGAGCTCTTGTTTGTCTGACTGTTGTGTACTAAATAGGACTGCGCATGCAGTTGGGCTCGCACATGGTCATGTGAACTAGCAGAGCTTCGCAACCAGACACAATAGCAAGAGAGGATCCAAGAACGGGCCAATCGGTTAAACACGTCTAGTTAGCATGTCGTAGTCCGAGTCTCCATGTGCGAACCCAGTCTCACATGCAACGTGGGAGACCCCCATTGTCACCCCCATGAAGCCCAATGGTGATGTCCGCATCTGCGCGGACTATAAATGAACCTTGAACAGGGGTCTACAGGACCATTCCTACCCGGTCCCAGTCGTGAGTCACATGTTGGCCACCTTAGCTGGGGCCAAAATCTTTGGCAAGTTGGACCTCGCACAAGCATACCAACAGCTGCCAGTGGACGATGCCATGGCCACCGCCCAGACCATAGTCACTCATAGGGGGGCGTTCAAGGTGAAGCACTTACAGTTCGGGGTGAGTGTGGCTCCAGGGATCTTCCAGCATCTCATGGACTCTCTGTTAAAAGGGATTCCTGGAGTGACGCCATTTTTTGATGACGTCCTCATCACCGCAGTTATCCCAGATGACTTCGCCACCCGTCTCCATGCAGTCCTCTGCCGCTTCGACAAGGCGGGCCTGAAGGTGAAGCGGAATGCCTGCTTGGGGTCCCCAAAGTGGATTTCTTAGGGTTCTGGGTGGACGTGTCAGGCCTCCATCCGGCAAGGGACAAAGTCAAGGCCATCGTGGAGTCCCCGCAGCCCAAGTCTAAGGTGGAACTTCAGGCATTCTTAGGGCTCCTGAATTTTTATCATGCCTTCCTTCCCCACAAGGTGGCAGTGACGGAGCCACTGCACAGACTCTTGGATAAGTCGGCACCATGGTCCTGGAGTCCCCAAGAGTCCACGGTGTTCTGGGGGGTCAAGGCGCTCCTGATTTCTTTCTTTTTAAAAAATAATCTCTTTATTGGTTTTTCCAAAACAAAAAAGGAAAGAATTTTTCCCCTACAACACAGTATTTCAACAAAAAATGTCCATTAAATATTTTCTCTTATCTATATCTTCAACAATAATTAATTGCGTATTTCTAATAATTAACATAACCAAACTATATACCGACCCCTAGTATAGATTTAATCAGGATTACATTTCTACCGCATAGTATTTCTGCAAAAATAACCAGTTAATATTTTCTCTCATCTTATCTCATTACCTTCAACAATAACTCATCACATAGTTCAAACACCTAAAATAACCCAAGCAATAATCTAACCACTAAGCATGAATTTTTCAGAATTTCCTTTTCTATAAACAAGCCAAAGTTAATATATTACCTTAATTTTTCTAGTCCTTTCTAAATATTATCCAAAGATACTATAAACTACAGTCAGGTGCCAAGCTAAAGCTCATTTTTCTATCTCGTTTCTTTAAACTTATATTACTACTGTTATTCTTTCAGCAACTATTTAACCAATACTTTGTATTTCTGATATTCTACTCTCATCGTATCCCAGTACCAATGTTTATTCTTTTACCTAATTGTTTTTAGTAAATGAAAAAGAAAACTATACCAAATTAAGCAGATATTCTCTTATTTCTTTATCATTCTGTGCCTTTACATCTCATTTAATTTCTTATAAATTATATATAACCTTCTATTCAGGTATCCTCATGCTAGCTATTTCATTCCCTCCTGCACTATCTTTTTATTATCTGTTTTATATTATTTATATTAAGATAACTAATGATTCCCAATTATTAACAATTTAATCACATTTTACCACCACCAATTAGGTACATAAACAGTAAAATACAGGTAAGAATAATAATTAGATATTACCTTTAGACAATAACAGAGATATCAAAACACAGTTATCAGTTGCCTTCATTTCCACCTTATACAGGTTTCATCATTTCATGCATTATACAAACAAAAGAGGTTGTTCTGCCACATAATACACATTGCCTATTTTTCATCATTTCGTGCATTATACAAACAAAAGAAGTTGTTCTGCCACATAATACACATTGCCTATTTTTTTGCTTTGTTTTCTGGGACACCTTTTTCTTGATAATCATACTTAAATGTCTTATTTCTTTATATTCATGGTTTTTTACTTCCATGCTTTGCCTTTTCTGTTTTGCTGGCTCTGTCTTCAGTTTTCTATTATCTCTGTTACTTTTCCTTGGAGGATGCCTCACTCTCCTTTTAGCCACCTTATTCATTTCTCTGTGTGATTGTTCTCGGGAGCCTCCTTTTGTCAATCCCACCACCAAGGAGTGTTTTGTAAGACTCTTTACTCCACACATTTGACTGGAGACACTCCTTTTTCTCTCCATAGGTAAAGGAGGCATATCTTGTATCCCCTTTTCTTGTCTGTAGTCCTGTTCCCTCTCTGAACTCTCTGAACTACGCTGAAGCTGTAATGGCTCCTCCTCATTTTTCAATTTCAAGACTGTATTCTGAAAATTCTCAAAAACATTTTTGCAAGCTTTTTCGACTGCCTGCCACACCTCATCAAACAATTTTTTTAATTGTTCCAAGGTCAATTGTCTGATTTATATATTTTCGAAATCTATCTTCTCAGTTTCCCCTGCTGATACGTCATAATTCTCCCCTGCCAGCACCATTTTCTTATCCTTTACTTCGGTTCTGTTCTTAGCGGCATTTACTTTTCCAACATTTGGAGATACTCCTGGGGGGGGGGGTCAATGAATGGAGGTCTTCACCAGTTTGTAGCAGAATATACGCGTACTCACATTTATGCCTTTGTTGTTGTATATTATGTTGTAAATCCAAGATTTTTAAAAAACAGGCAATCACAGCTATGCAAACATGGCGGACCATGTTGATCCGTTCTTCGCTCCCGCTTCGAAACAAATCGGTCTCATCCCATTCATCACTGTTTGTGGGCCGTCCGATCAAGTCTCCTACAACCCGACCTCCCTCCAGGAGGTCCAGTGAAAACCCAATGGTCACAAGGACCCTGGGGGCTCTGAAAAAGCAAAGAAGGTCGGGGCTAGTCGGGAGCATCCCGACTAAGCACCTGCGATGCTGCGCCGTTTCAAGGAAGTCTCTTTCGGCACTCCTGATTTCTAATGAGGTGCTGGCACACTTTGACAAGTCCCTGCCGGTGATCCTCGCCTGCGACGCCTCCCCTTATGGGTGCTGCCAGGAGGAGAAAAAAGAAAACAGTGTGGGGAGGGGGATATAGGGGTAAATGAAGTGACCCTTGCAAGTCTTTGCAAGTTCCCTGCTTGTTGTTTCTGTGCAGAGTGTTTCCTCAAGAGTGGTAGGAGAGCTCACATGCACATTTCAGCTGTGACAGTGAGTTCTTTCAAAAGTTCAGCTGAATGGACTTGCTTTTAAAAATGGGAATAATTTCTCACCATGTAATTGATGTGAATCATGCATTAGTTTTTCTGCTCTGTGGCTGTGCATTTAAAGGGGTTAAGTGGGGAAGATAAGCAAAAGGAGCATTTCTTGCCTTTCTCTTCCAACCTGTGTGAAGTACAGGAGAGTCTGGTCTTCTGTTTGATGGCCTTTAATGGGGGGATACTGTCAAAATGTATACATTTTTATATTGCAATAATGTTATAGCATTTTTTAAAAGTTGCCGACACTTTCCAGAGTTAGCTGCAATAATTTTTATGACATGAGAACCCTCTCCACAAAATCCTTGGATTCAGGACAGTTTAATCCCATCACATTCAGAGCAACTAAACCAGTTTTACTGTGTTGCAGAGCAGCCAGAAGGATAACCAGACATTATTGTTGTATTAAAATGCATGGCTTTTACTGTGTTTGCAGTGGTCAAGAGGTCACTGTAAAGTGGTTAACAAATACAAAACCAATAACATGCCCGGGATCCTCAGCAAAGCACAAATATAGAATTTTCTATTTGGCTTCCAAGAAGCAACAAATGTGAAGCCTGTTGGCAAAGATCGCTGCATTAAATATCTAATGTTCTCTGTCAGCCAGAATTAATTGGGAATTTGGACGGTTGGAGGTAAAGCATCTGAAATAAGGCAAAGGTGCACATCTCCCTGCTCTAAGAGTGCTTATCAGTCTCCGTTCAATCTGTTTCCTTTTATCCTTATGAAGATGCTGAGCCTCTGTTTCTTCCTCACTGGTGCTATTAATAATTGTGTTGCCAGCTGTTAAGCTGAGGGTTTTTTTATAGTCACCCACCCAGCCCATGCCGGATGGTTGCCTAAAATAAACAGCTTATGAAAGTGAACCCTAGCATGAACTAGAACCCATGCATGAACAATTCACACAACTGTTTTGTTGCATATACACAAGACGTTCCTACCCTTTTGTTTCTACAGTGCTTTTACTAAAATAATCGCTGTAATAGACTTCACCTTCTTGTCTGAACAACATGATTTACTCTATGGAATCTACACAGAAATAAAGGAGCTCTTTCTGTTCCCTTGCATCCTATTGAATAAAACACTATTTGAAAGTAAACTTTTCATCTCACAAGATGGATGGATAGAAACCCTTTGCATTTTCTTGCCTTACCGGTAGCAGGCCACAGTAATGAACTATTCGTGGGAAGCGACCTCTGTTTCCCAGTTTTAAGAATTTAGAAGATTTAAATGGGAAGAAAAATGGAGCTAAGTGTCAAATTGTTTGCTGAAAACTGACAAACAGCTGCAAGGTGAATTTGAATCTTCTCCTTATGGTGCAGTATATCACTCCTATCTAACAGCCTAATCTTCTCCTCTGATGAAGAATGTGCAAGCTAGGCAGCAGCACATCATTCATTGTCACCCCAAAGGCCTGATGTTGTACCTGTGCAACTTTTAGGAGATGTAGCTGTGCTGCACAAGGCCCCGGGAGATTGTATAACTCAGATGTGGACATGATGTCCGTGACAGATGGGGAGGTGATGTCAATTGCAATCCTGTCTACATTCAGGGAGCTTGGGTTCAGTGTTCCCTGTGAGGTGAGTTAGTCTGAGCTAGCTCACATTTTTTTTAGCTTCCAGCTCACAGATTTTTGTCTTAGCTCAAAAAGGATGGCTCCAGAGCAAACTAATTTATGAAGTAGCCAAATTGCTCACTCACAACTTTAATGCCAGTAGCTCACAAAGTAGAATTTTTGCTCACAAGACTTCACAGCTTAGAGGGAGCATTGGTGGGTTCCCTAGGCCAGCAAACTCATGGATGCATTGACCATATAGAGCAGTGATGGTGAACCTTTTAGAGACCGAGTGCCCAAACTGCGACCCAAAACCCACTTATTTATCGCAAAGTGCCAACACGGCAATTTAACCTGAATATTGAGTTTTTACTTTAGAAAAAACAACTCATACATTAACTTAAGATGATCCAAATAAAGGAAGGAAAGCAATCCCAAATGCTTTCATTTACTTAACATTATTTGGCAGAGAATTCGACACTTTAATGATGGTCTGGGCCTGGCTGGGGCGATGGCACGTGTGCCCACAGAAAGGGCTCTGAGTGCCACCTCTGGCACCCGTGCCATAGGTTCACCACCACTGATATAGAGTGAAAAGAAGGCTGTGGGTTGGATCCAACCAGCTTTTCCCACTGATTTTTATCCACTTCTACTTCTCATTACAGCTCCTGTCCCTTCCCTATATGCAGATGCCATGTCTACCCTGTTTCCAAGAGGACCCCTGCTTTCTATTTTCACCAGCTGGAGAGCTAGTTGGATATATGCAACCCAATGTTTCCATCTCCACACAGAGGGTTTTTTTGGTGAGTATTTTTTGTGTGTGTATGCTTGGAATTCATGGTTGACTTCTGGCAACCCCTAGTGGGGCTTGGACATTTCAGAGAGGTGGCTTACTGTTGCTTGCTTCTTTGTTCCAGCCCTGGTGTTCCTTGGAGGTCTCCCTTTCAGGTACTTGCCAGGGTCGGCCGTGCTTAGCTTCTGAGATCTGATGGGATTAGGTTTGCCCGGGCTAGCTATCCAGGTCAGGGCTCCATACACAGTTTTGAAGGAAGAAGGAGGAGGAAGAGGAGGAATTGGATTTATACCCCGGCCTTCACTCGGAGTCTCAGAGCGGCTTACAATCTCCTTCCCTTCCTCTCCCCACAACAGACACCCTGTGAGGCAAGTGGGGGTGAGAGAGCTCTGGGAGAGCTGTGACTGACCCAAGGTCACCCAGCTGGCTGCATGTGGAGGAGTGGGGAATCAAACCCAGTTCTCCAGATTAGAGTCTGCCACTCTTAAGGTGGCACCACACTCTTGTGCCTCTGTTGTGTCAGTTCCAAATCCCTGCTGGTGTGACATCTTGATCCAAAATGCACTTATTCTGAGTTAAATTATATTGAAACCAATTGCTATTGATGAGGAATCCTACTGCCTTTATTCTGGCAACCTAAAGAGTGGACAGGCAGATCACAGAGGATGGAATTGGTAGGGTGTTTTCCTGTGATATGTACTTTGCCATGCTGGAATGGGTTTAATTGCTTTATAATAACGGATAAAGCTGCTGCCTTGTTTTTCCAATTAGTCGTGTCTGTCTCTGTATTCACAAAGTGCCCCTGGCAAGGTAAATAGGACCAGCAGTGAGCATTACTGAAAGCTGCAGCTGGCTGACAGTTGTGATTTTATGAAAACAATTTTTCCCCTTCAGTGTTTTGGGGTGGTGGGGAAGAGGATATGAGCTTCAGCAGCAGTTGCCGGCAGCTTCCTTCAACTTCCCCTTTTAATTAAAAAGCTTAATTGGGAGTAATAAAAACTTCCAATTAAGCTTTTTTAAATAAAAACTAAACGCTTAAAGTGGCCGTGGAAGAAGATGGCTGCAATTGAAATCCATAACTGGCAATTTCATTAGTAATAAGCTTTTGTTTTACTATGTGAAATGTCATAGTTTATGTTTCAAACTACATGCCTGCCAGTAAGGAGAATTGGATCTTCTGGGCTTAAAAGAACCTTCCCATCAATCTGAGATATGCCCAAATGATTCAAAAAAATAAACAGCTTTGTTATGTGGCATGACAAATGAAGATTAAAATGACCTTCTACCCAAACTCTTAACTCTTCTTCGAAAAGAATAATTGTGTGTGTATATCTGTCTCCTTTATGGCTATTTAGTCTCGTTTGAATGCAAATACATAGAAGAAAAGGGAAACCAAATCATCCTTCCAAATAAACAAGAGGTGATAATACAAAAGAATGTGTGAACTTTGGTCACGGGGGTACCACAGGGCTGCCAGATCTTCTGGGACGACAACTGATCTCTAGTCAACAGAGATAATTCCTCCTGGAGGGCGGATTCTATGACATGATACACAGTTGAGGCCTCCTCAGGCTCTCTACCCCTCCAAGTCTCCAAGAGTTTCTCTATCAGGATTTGGCAATCCTATGTATATAACAATATACTGAAAGGATAAATATACCACATATCTGCAATGACCCAATGCTTTGAAATGTCACCTAAGCCTGGAACACATCCAACAGTCTCCTGTGTTCATTGTGGGGGAAAAAAAACCTGGTAGTGGTAGGCATGCAATATTGTCCACCATTATCTATTTTTAACTGAAAAAACACTGACGTAACAGAAGCCACACAAGGGAGACGGAAAACAGCCGGAGTTTCCGGGCGCGATCTCACCAGCACATCTGGGAAGCGTAGCACTCCCGTGGCTCAACCGAGGCTTCCAGCCGAAACTGCGTGGCAAAAAACTAGTACCTTGGAGGTACTAGTTTCCGGAAACTCCGGGGCAAGGGCGGGCGTCTGATCGCGTTTCCGGTGGCATCCGGCGCCCGCCCATGTCCCCTTGCAAATAAGGTGTTTTTTTTTTGTCCAAGTCTCTGTGGATGCGCATGCGCACCCACCGGAGCATGCGCATTTGTTATGTACACAAAAATAAAAAACAGTTTGCCGCGGCGCGCGCTTCTTCGTTGCGCGCCGGCTTGTCCTGTGATCGGCACCTCTCCCTTGCCATGGAACCTCCACGGTACCTCCACAGAACCTCCACAGGAGGTCTGATCACGTAACTGCGCAGTAGTTTGCCCCAGGGCAAACAGCCACGCTTCTCCTCTGCAGTTTCCTGCCCGTGTGACCGGGGCCATTGTTGAGTTTCTGAGGAAACCTAGAATTCCCCACACCACAGTTTGAGAACAGAAGTCATTGTCGTTTTCTCTCAGCTTGCATTTTTAAACCTCTTACTAGTTTTGTGAACATGTTACATTTTGACCTTTTCTTTGTCCATCTATTATTGACCACTTCCACATTATTTTTGAAAGAGTATGTTTCTGATTTCAGTTGCCCATAGCTTCACAGACCCTCATTACCTCACTGATTTGGGCAGCCTTGTACTTCAGTGCTGCTATAATTTATGTTTTCTGCTCTAGCTGTTTCTGAAGGGCTAAATTACGCGTTAGATAGGAGATCCATGATGAGATGCCTCAGCATTTTATTTAGGGTTGCCAGTCTCCAGGTGGTGGCTAGAGATCTCCTGGGATTACAATTGACCTCCAGGCATTAGAGATCAGTTCACCTGGAGAAAATGACCACTTCAGAAGGTGGACTATATGGTATTATACTCTCTCTCTCTCCTGTCATTTCAATTTAAAACACAAAAGCAAAACATGAACTACAATCTACAACAATCTTAGTCATATATAAGACACAAATACATGAATAATCATTTACTATCAACTACAATCATTTGCAATATCTAGATCATGACAGGAAAGGTTAAGACGCTGAGCTGCAGACCAGAAAGTCAGTAGCTCAGCAGTTCAAGACCCTAGTGCCACATGACGGAGTGAGCTTCTGTCTCTGGCCCCAACTCCTGCCAACCTAGCAGTTCGAAAGCAAGAAATTGCAAGTAGATAAACAGGTACTGCTTTGGTGGGAAGGTAACAGTGTTCCATGCACCTCGGTGTTTAGTAATGCTGGCCACATGACCATGGAAAAAGTCTTCAGACAGCGCTGGCTCTTTGGCTTGGAAACGGAGATGAGAACTGCTCCCTAGAGTCGGATTCGACTGACTTTTGAGCAAGGGAAACCTTTAACTTTTACCTTTACATATACTTATTTATGACTTACTTATATGTACTCTTAGTTTTTCACTTCTATTTAAATGTCTTTATTTTCCCCTATCTTCATATCTAACAGATGACCTCTGTAGACACCTGGATTGAAGCAGGTCAGTGCTGCTATTTTTGCTTGACCTTACAGCAGCATTTGACACAGTTGATTATGATCTAATGACCTCACCAATGTGGGGATTAATGGGACAATCTTGAAACAGAGGGTGGCAGTTGGGGAGATGGTTTCAGCCCAACACCCTTTGGTGTGTGGTCTCCCCCAGGGGGCAATCTTTTCCCCAATGTTATTCAACATCTATATGCACCCTTTCACTCAGCTGATATGGCGCTTTGGGCTGGGATGTCATCAGTACGCTGATGACATCCAGCTGTATCTGTTTATGGTAGTTGTTGTTCAGTCACACAGTCGAGTCCGACTCTTCGTGACCCCATGGACCACATCACACCAGGCCCTCCTGTTTTCTGCCGTCTGCTGGAGTTTGCTCAGTTTCATGTTCATTGCATTGTTAACACTGTCTACAGCCCTGAGCCTTCTGGTGCAGGGGAGGGTGGGCTAAAAGTCCAATAAAACAAACAAACAAACAATTTGTTATTACAGACATATATTGCCTGACTCTTTCCATTTATCCTTTTCTATTCTAACTCAAATTTATTCCTGATTTTCAGCTATATAGTCAAAAATAATTTCCATTTTTTTCTTGAAATTCAAAGCCTGGTTTATTCTGTATATAAGATGTTAATTTTGCCATTATCACATATTCATATAATTTATTCTTCCATTTCTTCAAATCTGGGCATCTTTCCGCCTTCCATTTTGCTGCAAATATTAAACTTGCTGCCATTACCATATACTTGAATAATTTACTGTGTATTCTTGTAACATTACTTGGTAGAATATTCCCATAACATACTTTTAGGGTCCATCACAAACTTGAGTGTTAATATCTTTTGTGTATCTCTATCCAATATTTTCTTGCTTTCTTACATATCTACCACATATGATAGAATGTTGCATCTATGTCTTGAAATTTCCATCACTTCCTGTTGTACTCTTTGTTAGTTTTTGCAAGGTCTTTGGGAGTGATATACCATCTATAAAACATTTTATACCAGTTCTTCCTTAATATTTGACATTCAGTAAATTTGATTTTTTACCATAAAGTTTTCCATTGACTCATGCTTATATTTTCTCTAAAGTGTTGTTTTATCATACATTTTTAAAATTTGCTCTGTTTCTCTATTGTGTTGCAATAACATTTTATAGATTTTTCCTAATAGGTGCTTTGAGACTCTCGTGATTAATTGTTCAAAAGCCATTTTCTCTCTTAGCCGACCTCCTTCTTTGGCTGTTTGTTCTTTAAATTTAGATACCATTTGATGATAAACCACAGAATGTTTTTTTCCTTCACTTTGAACTTCTCGCCAAGATTTCAATTTTCCTTGTCTGCCTGTCATGTACTCATAAGTTACAGGGTCAGTTTTCTTTCTTGTACTGATAATTGCAGTAGACATCAATTGGGGCAAGGTTGGCGGAATTATTCTGTTTTTACATTGAAACCATATTCTTAATAGTCCATCCCTCAAAACAGGATTACCATCTTTTCTTTGAATAATTTTCAGTGATTACTTAGTCCGTAAATAATTGTGGATTTCATTTTTAATATCAATTGTTTCCTGTTTAATATTCCTTCAGTTTGGATTTATAATCCAATCTGAAATCCAGACTAGTGCAGCTGCTTGGCTGTACAATTTGATATTTGCTATTTCTTTTTTCATCCTGTAATACTTTAAATCTTATTCTTGGCTTCTTCCCATTCCATACAAAGTTATTTATTGTTTTTTCCCATTTTTAAGAGTCTTTTCTTCTATGTAAATTGGTAGCATTTGAAACATGGTATTATACTCTGTTGAAGGCCCTCCCCTCCTCAAACCCCTCCCTCCTCAGGCTCCACCCCCAAAATCTCCAGGTATTTCCTAAGCCAGAGCAGGCAACCTATTTTTCTTTAAGAATAAAAAGAAACCTGAGAGGAAAAGGCAAGTTAGATCAAAATTGTGTTGTTAAGGGTGAATTAACCTTCCTCCTTGCTATTTTCCTGACAAAGCTAATGTTGTCTATAGTGGAAAACAAAGGCCAGGTACTTATATTGTACCTATCATTCTCCCCACAATAACCACCAGCTGTGTGTGTTTGTGTGAGGTATGATTATATCACGGGACAGGGAAGGGGTTAAAACTTCATCCATTATCACTGCTTCAGTCCAATTCAGCTCTCATGGCGGCTTTTCAGTCTTAAATGTTGGGAGATCCTATCACAGATTTCCTACATTGGGTGTAATTTGGCCCTGACAGAAAGGAGTTGTTTTACTAGATTATAGGAATATGTTTTTTGAAATACTGACTGGTCATTGGCTTTAGACCAGGAAAATTGATTTCTTCTGTTCAGGATATGTCAGACATAGTAAAATGTTTCATGAGATCTGTACAGAGTGCTGCACAAATCATTAGTAATTGTGTTTCCTTGGCCCTTGTTTAATGTATTGATTAAACAAGCTAATTGACCAGTTCTGGGATTGTTGTAATATGCTGTATTGCTGGATTACACTTTTCCCTAAAAAGATACTTTTTGGAATACATCAACAAGTAGAAATTAGTCTTATAAATGGTGTTAAATTAATCCTTATTAAATATTATAAATGGTATGTGCTTAGCTATTTTTAGCTAGTTTTAACTCTCTCTCAGATTTTTTTTTTAAATAGAGCTTCTGAATCAACAGGACTCACATTAGCTTTTGTTACATACTTAAAGCCCCAGTTCTGTCAAAGGCTTTCCTTCATGCAATGTTGATATGTTGAATTACAAGAAGGGGAGAGATCATGATGAAAAAGAGATGGCTCTTTCAGTGTGTTGTGTTCCTTCTTAAAAAGCTTATCCCCACCAAAATAAATTTAATAGATCGGGGAGACCCTTTAAGGGAAATTGTAAGAGAGTATCAAGGTCTGACTGAATTGTGTTATCTTCCATTTCAAATCCTCTTCAAGCTAGATACAAAGAATAATAGCGATATATCCAATATGAGGACTCTGAAGATTTCGCTGACTCTGGATTAACAGAAAGATTTCTAGCTATCAGTGTTTAAGCTTCACTTCTCAGTCAGTCATTCCTGACAAGGCCAAAATAAGGTGCTAATAGCAGTCACTGTAGAATGGTTGGTTTTTCATTAGTTTAGGCAGAATGTCAATTAAAAAGGTATTGAGATAAAGCAACAGTGACTAGATTAAGTTTATGGATGATAAGAAAAGCCATTTACAGGCTCTATTTCAATCTGAATATACTACCCAAGGCAAGGACTTCTTATACTACAGTTTATAAAAGCGCCTTCCACTTTCTGAATGGATTTAGTTGCTGTTATGTCATAAACCAGGGGTGTCAAGCTCATTTATTACAAGGGCCGGATCTGATATAAATAGGACTTTGTTGGGCCAGGCCATGTGTGTCATTAAATGTAATGCCAGGTAGCAAAGATATTAACTTTATAAAGGACACTGATAAACACAATTAAAGGGTTTTTAAAACTTAAAATACAAACATACTTAAAACAGTAACACTCTTGCCATATTTTATTTAACAGTCTTTGACAACTGACACTTCCCAAACCTTACCCCCCTCTTAAAAGATGTCTACCTAAAATGGAAAGGTGGGGGGGATAGTGGGATTTGGCAATGCAGTTTTTTAAATAAAACATCAAGAAAAAGCACAAGGACCACAGCAGAAACTAAAAATAAAAACTAAAAATATAAAATGTTCTGAGCCTAGGAAAACATGAAGTGGATGGGCATTGCAAGCTTTCCCCCCCTCCAAGTCTACTCAGAGTGGCAGTGGCTCTCCAGTGTAATGTCCCCCTTTGGCTGTTGGGTTCCCAGGTCAGAGTACTCACTCAGGCACCTGTTCTCAGGTCCATTCAGCAGAGGCAAGCTGGCTCAAAACATCAGCCCTCTGTTTGCAAGCATACAAGTTCAACTGGCATATAAATACTGGAAACTGAAACTCCACTCCATTAAAATACATTGCAGCCCAAAAAAAGTTGCAAAGAAAATGCAGAATGGATTTTCCATTAAGATTTCTGGGCCCAGATAGACTACTCTGGGACTGGAATGACAGCCCCCAGAGTGGAATTCCATTCCCAGAATGCAGCTGCTACTCCCAGTGACTGTTATTCCACTCTGGGGGCTGTCGTTTCAGTCCCAGAGTAGTCTATCTGGGCCTATAGACCTTAAAGGAAAATCCATTCCACATTTTCTTTGCAGCTTTTTTTTGTGCTTTAGCCCAGCCCTGCTGGAGGAGAAACTGGGAAGACAAGGCCCAGCCAGCTGGGAAATTCGGCAGCCCCGATCGCCCTTGGAAGGTGAGGACAGGCAGGGGAGGGGGTGGGGGTGTGCAGAAGAGAGTAATGGGCCTGATTAAAGCCCTGGGCAGGCTGCTTCCGGCCCATGGGCCTTAGATTTGACACCCCTTCAGGGCTCTTTTTGTAGCAGGAACTCCTTTGCATATTAGGTGACACCCCCCTAATACAGCCAATCATCCAAGAACTTACATACTCTTTCAAAAAGAATGTGTAAGAAGAGCTCTGTAAGCTCTTGGCGGATTGGCTATATTAGGGTTGTGTCGCCTAATATGCAAAGGAGTTCCTGCTACAAAAAGAGCCCTGCATAAACCTTGGCCTCTTGTAGTCTTGGAAGGTCTTGTAGGTCTTGTAAAAACCCACAGATCAATATAATTGCAATTTTAAAAATGAAATGTGACCAAAGTTCTTGTTGCTTTCTCCCCATTCTCTATTCAGAATGTTTGTATGTATTAGATTTATATCCTTATTGCTGGCTATGTGCTGTAATAAATGCATTCAATTCAGATTTATATCCTACTTTTCAACTACAAGGCCCTCAAATTGGCTGCTATGTCTAAACTATTTGTCTCCTCCTTTCCAATGCATTTTGACTCATCCTTCTTCCATGGAGTTTTAGAGATGTGGTCCTGCCCTCTTTTTCCTAATACCATCGCAGTGAGGTAGGTAGGGTTGCCAGCTCTGTGTTGGGAAATACCTGGATATTCTAGAGTGCAGCCTGGGGAGGGTGGGGTATGGGGAGGGAGGACCTCATCAGGGTATAATACCATAGAATCCACCCTCCAAAGCAGCCATTTGCTCCAGGGAGACTGATCTTGGTTATCTGGAGATCAATTGTAATAACAGGAAATCCCCAGATGCCACTTAGGAGGTTGACAACCCTAGAAGTAGGTTATGCTAAGAGAAAATGGCTGACCCAAAGTCACCCAGTGAATTTTTTCATAGCAACTCAGGATTTGAACCAGAATCTCCCAGGCCGAGCCCAGCACTCTAATCATTATACTACTCTGGCCTTGCTGTAACATAAATGTTTGTAGTAAGAGACCTACTAAATTAAATACATGGACCGTATACATGTAGGTGTTTCTCCCTTTGAGATGCTGAAGTACTTTTTGATGATTTACAACCAGGCTATCTGACTGTTTCCTCACCCATATGCCCACACCTGAGCTCTTAGAGAACTGGACATTTCTACAAGGAATGAACATGCTTGGCAAAATTTCCACAGGAACAGACAAGCCATCTACCACTCTCAATTGGACTCGCAGAAGCAACAAAAACCCAAGAAACTCTCAAACCTTCAGGCTGCTAATCTTAACAACAAGAACTACTCCAACAATATTGTCAACCTGTCACAGCACAGACTCAGGTCAGCAGAGGAATCAGTTCTTTAACATGGGCTTACATTCTGCCCCATCAAATCCACACAGATGATTCAGTTCTATGGGAATCTGGAAGCTTTTCCCTGCCATCTATTCCTGAAGGCGTACTTTCTGTTGCAATATACAATGTCTATAATGCATCTACTTGAAGAAGATCAGAAGAACAGAAGGGACAGTTGAAGGACTGCTAGTTAGCATAGCTAGATTAGGGACTTCCCACAATTTCAAATTATGTCCTTCCTGTTTCCTTATTGGCTCTTTGGAGACTTCTTGCTTGGAGTCCTCCTTCTCGTTTCTGTCTCTCACAGCAGCTAGTCCATTAGTTAAGCCTCTCTTTCTCTCCTCTGTTCTATCAGAGTTTATTTCTTCTTTAATAAACTGAGTTATTTTCTTTAATTAATTAATTTATTTATTTATAACCTGCCCTCCCCGCAAGCGGGCTCAGGGCGGCTCACATTGCCTGGCACAATGTGCCAAGATTCATATATAGTTTTAACATTTAAAACTTAACGTTTAACACTGTTAAAACATTTAAAACATTTAAACAATTGGCAATTGCCGAATAAAGTGTACTCAGTTGGTGCTTCGTTCCTTTGCATGTTTAAACTCTACCAGCAGGGTTATGGGCCAAGCACACTTCTGCTGCAAAAAATGGAAACATTTATATAGATCAGCAGGCAAAAAAGAAGAAACTGCAAAATGGCTGCTTCCTGCACAGCTCCACACAACTACCTACTATATAGGTTGACTGACAACAATTTTCTCCTCTGGAGGGAGAAAACGAAAAGCCACTTGCTTGAAATGGGACTCTGGTACGTCACCAGTGAATTCTGGCCAGGAAATGACACCCCAGCAAAGCAGAAGTCCTGGGACATGCACGATGAGAAGGCAAGAGGTGCATTCATAAAAGGTTTGTCTGATAGAGATGTTTTTGCAAGTCATTCAAATGCAAGCTACAAAGGCAATCTGGAATGAATTGGAGTGATTTTATGTTAACTCCTCTCTAAAAAGCCAGCTCTATATCCAAAAGAAGCTATTTAGCATAAGGATGCCTGAAGGGGGTAATCTGCAAGAGCACTTAGATCAGCTTGCTCTGAGTCAAGAGCTAAGAACTGCTGGCAAAGATATTGCAGCACAGGATTTGGGTGTTTTGATTTTAGTTAGTCTAACCAAGACTTATGAAAATGTTGTATGCCACCCTGATCTGGATAGCCCAGGAAAGCCTGATCTCACCAGATCATGGAAGCTAAGCTGACTCTCACAAGTACTTGGAAGGGCTGACTCTGGCAAGTAATTGACCTCTGAGGAATACCAGAGGTAGGATGCAGAGGCAGGATAGTCAAGCCACCTCTATGAAAAATGTCCCAGCCCCCAGTAGGAGTTGCCAGAAGTCAGCCATGACTTCCAGGGAAGCACACAACACACACACAAATATATATTTTAAAAGTTGTATGCCAAATAAAGTCAAAAGGAAATCTCTATCAAATGTGATAAATGAACTGGAACAAACATTCAAACATAAACAGTCTGAGGAACCCAACAGAAAGGCTGAACAGAATGCTCACCAAGTACCTCTATATGTAAACAATAAAAGCAAAGTAACTTGTTATTCATGTGGAAAACAGGGACATATTAAAAAGGACTGCAATGCTTTTAAAAAGAAGGGTGCCCCTCCAAGACAAATAAAAGGGATAATGACCGTTCTGTTTCACAAGTACTGGGGGGGGGGAACAAACCTTTTCTTGCACACAGACAGCCCCCAAATCTCAAAACAACTCCTCACCCACAATAATACTACATCTAATTTGAAAACGGACATTGGTACCAGAATTCGCAATAGATCCAGATGCCAACTTTGCTGCCACATACACCCAGATGACACAATCACTGGGCCTAACAACATCAACTACACCATCTCAGGCACATTCACTTGCTCATCTAACATTGCTTATGCCATTAAATGCCAACAATGCCCTCCCATTCTCTACATAGGACAAACAGGTCAAACCCTACCCAAAGGATAAATGGATACAAATCTGACATCAAGAATCACAAAACTGAGAAACCTGCAGGAGAACATTTCAGTCTCCAAGGGAACTCAATGGGGGACCTCGAAGTAGCTGCTATATTGCAAAGGAATTTCAGAAACAGACTAGAATGGGAGATTGCTGAACTACAAGTTATTATAGCAGGACAATGGAACCCCCAGGGCTTAACAGAGATACCGGTTTCTTATATCACTATACATGCTAAGTCACTCAGTTCTTACTTATACCCAGAATTAAACTTTGTTGGCCTTAAAAGTGTCACTGGACTCAAACTTAGTTCTCACATCTGTTGGTAACTCTTTTATTATCTGTATGTTAATTTGCTGCTATTTACAGTTCTTACCAATGGCGTTATTCCAATCTTAGCTGTAATTATGCATCTTGACTCTAATTAGCCCATCTTGGCATCTAGCCCCCTCTCTAACTATATGTACACCTGAGGAAATCTGTTTCAATGTATCTGAAGTGTGCATCTAAGCATGCTAAGTCAGTTCTCTCTTATACCCAGAACTGAACTTTGTTGATCTTGGAGGTGCCACTGGACTAAAACTTAGTTTTCACTTTTGTTTGTTAAGTCTTGAATTTGTATCCTAATTTGCTGCCATTCACAGGTTTTAGCAACTGCTTTAATCCAATCTCAGCTATCACCCAGTTATTTATGCATCTTGACTTTAAGTTTCCCTTCCTGGCAACTAACCCCCTCCCTCTTTTCACATATATGTAAGGCTTGAGGAAACCTGTTTCAATGTATCTGAAGAAATGTGCATGTTGTTCAGTCGCACAGTTGAGTCTGACTCTTTGCGACCCCATGGACCAGATCACGCCAGGCCTTCCTGTCTTTCACCGCCCTCTGAAGTTTGCTCAATTTCATGTTCGTTGCATCTATGACACTGTCTAACCATCTAATCAAAAGCTAATACCCGGAATTAAACTTTTTTGGTCTTAAAGGTGCCACTGGGCTCAAACTTTGTTCTACAATTTTATTGTTATTTGATGCTGTTTCTCTATTACTTATGTCGTATTATAGAAGTACTGTGTTTTTGCTTTTACTGTTGATTTTATATATGGTAAGCTGCCCAGAGTTCTGTTTATAAAGTAGAATGGTGGGATGTACATATTCTAAATAATAGTCCAACTTTTAATGTCTGTGAATGGTGCCTTTCCTGTTCTTTTAAATGAACTTGTGAATTTATTAAAAGGTTGGCTCAGACTTTGCTGGACAGAAAACCTTAAATCCCCCCCCCCCGAAAATAACATATGTGAAAAAAAATCTTGAAATGCTTGGAAAATACATATTCTATTCCCGTCTTGGCAATACTCTTCCTGAAATGTTTGAGATACCTACAACCTTTCTATTATTTCAATTCTGTTTACACTTGCTGACAGGAAAAATGCATTATGCTGTTTTAAATGGCTTTTTTGCCACCCAAATGAATTTCATGCTTGCAGAGCAATGGGTGTAAACCATGGCTTTTGTTTCTAACACATCAGTATCTTAATATAGCCATAATATAATAAAACTGATGAATGAATTGTAGCATGGTTGATAAATAGTCTGTCTGGAGGGGAGCTTCGGTGATGCATCTGATTGATACTAACTTTTTATTATTATTCTGTAGTACTTGCTCAGATTTCCACTATGATGCTAGAGGTTAAACAGGAAACCATTGGTGAATATTGGAATCAGGATGTTTATGTTAGCTGTTAGTTCATCCTGGTAAACCAATTATGGGCCACAGTAGCTGCAACTCCATCTCCAGAAATCACATATCGGATCTGTTCAACAGGGTGTGAAATCATGCTGCCTTTTGACTGATAACATGTAGTATCACTTAAGTAGATGCTTTTTGTGTGGCTTATTAAACATTTTGCTCAAATAAATTCTAGCAGAACCCTATATTTCCATGATAGTGATGGCATGGGACTTCAGTAGAATCTCTCTCTCTCTCTCATACACACAAACACATACACAGTTCAATGGCAGATTTCCCTGTTCTCAACATACACCTATTTATCTGAAAACCTGTTTAAGCCCCACTAATATATAGAAACCCTGAAGAAATCCCTAATATGTTTGTCTGTAGCTCTTCACGTGAATGCCTCTAGTCTGGGGGTGAGGCCTGCCACCAAAATAAAATTTTTGCCCACCACACATCCAATCTCCATTTATTTATTTATTTACTTCATTTATAGTCTGACTTTTTCACTGAGACTCAAGGCAGATCACGAGCACAAGACAATTAAATCAACAGGAATGTAACACCCAATAAACAGTGTAAGAGGGTTTTGATTGCAGAAATCTGAGAACAGGGCTGAAACCAAGCAGAAACAAAATGTAAACATTAACATGACACATTAACACGGTCTGATAGGGTTGCCAGCCTCCAGGTGGGTCTAGTAACAGATAAATGTACACTGCAAAAACCTTCTAGCAAACTCATGTGTTCTATTTATGGTCATCATTTAGTAAAGTGCATAGTGTATCATTATTTCATCCTAGTCAGGTATAAATATTCATTACATTCAATAAGCAATAACATTCAATACATACAGATTCCTAACTACCAAACAATTTTGCATCAGTGTTTTAAAAGTCAAGCCCCAACGGGAGTTTCTAGAATTATAAGCCCGCTTCTCCTTGCATGAAGTCTTCCAAAAAGGGGGACAGCCTTCTTGTATGGATGCTTTTTGCCGGTTCTACAAAAGACACATTATGCAGCTAACATTCATGGTAATGATCATAAATAGGACATATTAGTTTGCTAAAAGGTTTTTGCAGTGTATATTTATTTGTTACTGGACTCTCCTAACACTGCAGCTCGAGTTGCTTCAACCTCCAGGTGAGACCTGGAGATCTCCTGCTTTTACTTTTTTTATATATAATTTTTAATAGATTTTTTTACTACACACTACAAAACTAAAACTATAAGCTATTCATAAACTATAAGCTAAAACTGATAAGCTATTCATATGCTTTGGATATATGTCTACATGATAGAGATTACGTTCAGTTCTTTAAATTGTAATAAAAGTGTTCAAATAGACAAAACAAAGGCGTTTTTGGTATTGTATCACGTCTGGATAATAATATGAGTTCATTAAATGTCAACATAGGCAATCTCAGATCTTCACTTAGGTTTCTTCTTAGCTTTGCTTTTCTTCTTCTTTTGCCAGGGGAGATTTACTTTAAAAGTTTTGTGAGCAGCTTCTCCTAGGTTGGAATCAGAGTCAAAGTCAAAGATTTCACCCAATGACATGGAAGAAGCTGTAGAAGATGAACTCTCCATATCGGATTTCTGTTGTTCGCTGTTTTTTTCCATTGCCTTCCCTTTCTCTGCTCCATTTTTTTGTTTGGTCGGGGTTTGTTGTTGTTTAAGAAAGAGTTCTGCTTTTACTAAAGAGTCTTTTCCTTCTTCTTATTGAAGTTAAATATAAGTCATTCTGGAAAAATCCATCTGTACCGGACATTGCTCTTTTGAAGAAATGCTGTAATATTTCTGTATTGCTTCCTTTTCTTGCGTATTTCGTATGGAACATCTTTCAATATTTTTATCTCCTCTTCTTGAATTTTGATTGTTGTAGCTGTGGATGCTTTAAGTATTAAGTCTCCTGTTGATCTTTTTGCAAATTTCACAAACATTTTCCCTGGGAGATTATTTTTTTTAGCAAACTCTGAATAAGTTCTGTAAATCATATCAATATCTGCTTGTATTAATTCAGGTTTGTTATTAATCAAGGGGGCCATTGCTTCGCTTATGATTTCTCTTAAATTCTCATCTCTTGAAATCTCAGAACATAAAGCAATCTTTCCACTTGTAACTGTAATCATTGTTGCTTTTCAGAAGCTCTTTCTTTTTCTGCAATGTCCATTCTTTGATCTATTTCTTTTGTCTTAATTTCCACCTTTATATCTTTTTTGCTGATTTCTCTGATTTGGCTGTAGTTTCTTTGAGCTCTTTCTGTAAAGTATCAAATTTCTGATTGAAGCTCATCAGCTGGTCCAGCAGGGGGCACATGGCTTCAGAAATTGCAGTAGCTAACTCTCTGGTATTTTCTGGTCTTGTGACTGGTGATGCTGTGCTGGTATTTTCTGCAGGACCCTTGCCTCTGGATGCCATTTCCCCCCCCTGCTGAGACATTGTTTATACTTTGGTAAAAGTTCATAAAAGTTCTAAGATATTTTCTGTGCTGTAGATAGCCCAGATGTATTCCGCTCTGAATAGGGTGGTTAATAGCTTAAGCCTGGCATGCTTGTTTACACTGTAGTTTCACTACTGAGTAGGGTTCTTCCTCCGCGAGTCCCCCCCCCTTTTCTCTTTGGAGCTATGCTGTTTCGCTGTGCCAATATTTATTCCACCACCCTTTTTGTATATGTCTTTCTTTTTGAAACTTAACTCACTGTTTCTTTTGTTGATAAATTGTTTTGTCACGTACATTAATCTTTTTAGTTAAGTCCTTGTATGCTCTGGTACGGTAACATCTCTGAGCGCCATTGCTGGCCTCAGAACAGTGGGACCTTTCAGAGCAAAAAGGAGCTCACTTCCCCCAAGCCAGAACTTCAGGAGTGGCCCCTTGAGCGCTCCAAGCTAGAAGCTCCCTTCAAGAGCTTCATGGGGAGGCCAAGACCAGCCAATCCCCCTCCCTGCTGCCCCGATCCGACTCGCCCCCATTGGAGATTGATGGGGTGCGACCACTGTGAGTTGCTGTCCACCGGAACTTCCTAGATATCCTGCTTTTATAATTGATCTCCAGCTGACAGAGATCAGCTCCCCTGGAGACAATGGCTGCTTTGAAGAGTGGACTCTATGGCATTGTACCATGCTGAGGCCCCTCCTCTGCCCAAACTCTGCCCTCTCCAGGATCCACCCTCAAAGTCTCCAGGTATTTTCCTACCCAGACCTGGCAACCCTACGGTTTGAAAGCCTATAAGGGCTAAAACTGTGAAATTTGGCTCCTTACTCATTAATTGGGGTCAGCTAATATGAACATTGGGCCACGATGTTAAGACGCTGAGCTGCAGAATAGAAGGTCAGTAGTTCGGCAGTTTGAGACCCTAGTGCCACATGATGGAGTGAGCTCTGAGGATCCCTTCCCACTGCTGCCTTTCCTAATCCCCAAGGCCTCTCTCTGCCTGTGGGCAATCTGCAGCAAGAGCCTCCTGGCCTCTCTGAGGGTTGCAGGACAATTCCCCCCTCCCAGGCTGGCTGGAGCATTTATATCTTCTGACTCCGCCTCCTGGCTTACCCACACTTTTTGACCATAAAAGCATCTGGGATTTGTAGGCCTACCCTGGAGTTTTGCCATACTTCCCAGGGTGGGTGGCCATTGTAACTAAACTAAACAACCTAAACTAAAGCAAACACAAGATTGAGTCTATTCTGTCACATCCAACAAGCCAACCCTATAGCACAACATTATTTTCCAATATAAACATTTTCAAAAGTTTATAAACTCCCAAAATTGCCAAAAGGATTCAAAATGATTTTCTCCAAGACACACGCAGTTAGGTAGCTTGAAAATGATGCAAAAACATGTTAATAATTAACTATAATTTCTTATTTAATAATTCCAGCAGCAGCAAACACCAGGTTCCCATCCAACAATCAATACTAGCCATTTAAAAGAGCCAACTGCCAAAAAATGTTATATAAAATAAATATGTAAAACTTTGATTAGATTCTGCAATGACTTTAGAACAATTTACTATTAATGTATGAAGCAGTATTGTTTGGATTTATTGGCATGATAATTGACACCATCAATATTTATTTTCATATCCAAGAAGTTCTGAGAAAGGGGTTGCAAGTGTGTGCTGCAGGCACCGACAGGGCTCTGTGAAGTGTGAAAGATAGACTTCCCTGCCTGGGAAGGGTGAGGCCAGTGCCAGTCACATGTACTTGCTCTGTTAAAGCCAAGGAGGAGAGAAGGAATGGAAGGGACTTGGGAGAGCTTGCTTGCCTGGTCTATCTGCCCCAGCCGGCCCCCCACTTGCACTCTCCCACTGATTAAAGTGCAGCACGTATGACTACTGACCTGACCCTTGAGCCGGGGAACACTGTGAAGCTGGTTATTCACTGTCAGCTGCTAGCTCTGGAGTCCTGGAGTCTGTACTCTGAATAGTGGCACCAGGGACCTAGAAGGGGCAGGGCTTGTCAGCCCAACCCCTACACAATATCCTCAGGGCTGGCCTTAAGGCAATGGGAGCAATTTGGCCAAATTGGGCCCCGCAGGCCGCTCCTAAGGGCCCCCCTGCAGAATTCTGCAGATTTAGGCTGTGAACTGGGGCCCCACACAAATTTTTCCAGTTGGGCCCCAGAGTTTCAAATTGGGCCCTACTGGCAGGACCTGAGTCTTATAGTTGCTGGGTCCGAGTTACCCTGCCCTTGGGTTTGCAATTTTGGGAGAGGGGAGACTGCCCGCTGGGGGGGGGGCAGGGCTGTGGAGGCCCCCTAGATTTAGAGGCCCTAGGCTTCAGCCTACTTAGCCTATACATAAATCCGGCACTGCAATTTGCTTCTGGACTCAATGTCAGTTGCTGGTTCTTATTTTTAAAGCCCTTTATGACCTTTTTGTGTAGTGGAGCAAACAACTAACACCCAGTTCCCTTTGGCTGAAGGCCTCTTTATTAACAGTAACTGTAGGGCAGGTAACTTGGCTATTGGAATAAGGAATAACAATACTTAACTCAGCTGTTCCTAGAGATCTAGGTCAGCATTGTCCTGGCCTGGGTCTGCAGATTCTTAGTAGGTTGCAGGATGCTAGCAGGGAGACTGGAAAGAGAAGCACTGAGTCCCTCCTACTCTTCTGCTTGCTTTGAGGCCTACTGGGATAGCCTCTTAAAGGCACAGCTGACCTGGGACCCATATATGTAAATAATTCCCTTTCTCTATATGATCCCGTGTACCATAAGAACATAAGAGAAGCCAATGCTGGATCAGGCCAATGGCCTATCAAGTCCAACACTCTGTCATACAGTGGCCAAAAATACCATGTGTCATCAGGAGGTCCAGCCGTGGGGCCAGGACACTAGAAGCCCTCCCACTGTCCCCCCCCCACAAGCACCAAGAATACAGAGCATCACTTGCCCCAGATTGCGAGTCCCTATCCATACCTTGTGGCTAATAGCCACTGATGGACCTCTGCTCCATATGTTTATCTAATTCCTTCTTGAAGCTGTCCATGCTTGTAGCCACCACCACCTCCTGTGGCAGTGAATTCCATGTTCTGCTCTCATCACCATTCCTGTTTGCTGTGATTCCCCCAGTAGCATACGATTCTTCTCAACCTGGGATGGGCTGTCTTGACAGTTGCTCCAAATAGCTGGAATAAGTTCCCAAAATTTGTCAAAAAGACACCATATCTTCTGATCTATAAGAAGAGATGTACGGAAGTTTTGCAACGGTTACAGTTTGGGAGCATATAGTGAACATGGATTTGTGCTGAGGTTTTGTTTTGTTTTCTAATAGTGTGGGCTAGGGGATAGTGTTCTCTCTGGCCATGGAGTCATTCCAGCATCTCCTCAATAATATTAATCTGGAATGCTTTGATAGCGCAGCTAGATTTGAGTTCAGTAGCAGTAGAGTTGCCAGATCTTACTTGTCTGCCTGGTGACGTCATTGCACCAGGCATGTTGGGCAAGGCAGGGCTGTTTGGGGGCGGGGCTTCCCTGCCAGCCAGCTGGCGGTGGATTGAGGGCCCTGAAATCGGGAAAAATCCTGCCCCCATTAGGGGGTTGGCAACCCTAAGTAGCACCTTAGAGAACAACAAGATTTTTGGGGGTATAACCTTTCAAGAGTCAATGCTCCCTTTTGTCAGATAATAAGTTGAAATGGAGATCTCTGCTGTGATAGTGGTTACAGTGTGACTTCAGAGAATTTGTGGACACAGAATTATCATGCTCATACTAACATCTGAATTATAACTCTAAGGGAAGGCAACAAATCATGGTTTCCCCCCAATGAATGCTTGGAAACAGAATTTTGCTTCGAGACTCCTGGCCAATGAAGGATCGCAGGGGATCGCAGTTCCCCTGGGTGAGGTATGGGGGGCGGGGCACATGACAAAGCCCCGCCCCCTGCTTCCAGCCGCCCTGCTTCGGCCCTCATTCAGCCAGGAGGAGGCAGGTACTTCTTCTTTTCTGATATGAGGGGACATGTGGGGGGGAAACTGAAGGGAAAAGTAGAAAGGGTCAAAACCATTGGGGAAGCTTGGAAACTATTTAAAACTACGATTCTAGAAGCTCAGAAAAGATATATTCCGCAGGTTAGGAAAGGCACAAACAGGTATAAGAAAAAGCCTACATGGTTAACAAACAAAGTAATGGAAGCTGTAAAAGGTAAAAAGGATTCCTTTAAGCGGTGGAAAGCTAGTCACAGTGAGGCTGATAAAAAGGAACACAGGCTATGGCAAATAAAATGCAAGTCTGTGGTCAGGCAGGCAAAAAGGGAATATGAGGAGCATATAGCAAAAAATGTAAAGACCAACAATAAAACTTTCTTCAAATACATTACAAGCAGGAAACCAGCCAGGGAGGCAGTGGGGCCCTTGGATGACCAAGGGGTAAAAGGAGTACTGAAGGATGATAGGGAAATGGCTGAGAAGTTAAATGCATTTTTTTGCCTCCGTCTTCACTGTGGAAGATGAGAGGTGCTTGCCCACTCCAGAGCCGCTGAGTTCGGGAGGGGTGTTGAAAGACCTGAGTCAGATTGAGGTGACGAGAGAGGAGGTCCTAAAACTGATAGACAACTTAAAAACTGATAAATCACCAGGCCCAGATGGCATACATCCGAGAGTTCTGAAAGAACTCAATTGTGAACTTGTGGATCTCCTGACAAAAATATGTAATCTCTCCTTAAAATCAGCCTCCATTCCTGAGGACTGGAAGGTAGCTAATGTCACTCCCATCTTTAAAAAGGGTTCCAGAGGAGATCCGGGAAATTACAGGCCAGTCAGTCTGACGTCGATACCGGGTAAATTGGTGGAAACCATTATTAAGGAAAGAATTAGTAGGCACATAGATGAACAAAACCTATTGAGGCAGACTCAACATGGGTTCTGTAAGGGAAGATCTTGTCTCACTAACCTGTTAATGTTCTTTGAGGGGGTGAACAAACATGTGGACAAGGGGGATCCAATAGATATTGTTTACCTTGACTTCCAGAAAGCTTTTGATAAAGTTCCTCATCAAAGGCTCCTAAGTAAGCTCAAAAATCATGGGATAAAAGGACAAGTCCTTTTATGGATCAAAAACTGGCTAATTAATAGAAAACAGAGAGTGAGTATAAATGGGCAGTTCTCCCAGTGGAGGGGTGTAAGCAGTGGGGTACCACAGGGATCAGTACTTGGTCCACTGCTTTTTAACTTGTTCATTAATGATTTGGAGTTGGGAGTAAGCAGTGAAGTGGCTAAATTTGCGGATGATACGAAGTTGTTCAGGGTGGTGAAAACCAGTGAGGATTGTGAGGCACTCCAAAGGGATCTGTCAAAGTTGGGCGAGTGGGCGTCAACATGGCAAATGGGGTTCAATGTGGCCAAGTGCAAGGTGATGCACATTGGAGCCAAAAATCCTAACTATAAATACACGTTGATGGGGTCTGAACTGGCAGAGACAGATCAAGAGAGAGATCTTGGAGTTGTAGTAGATAACTCACTGAAAATGTCGAGACAGTGTGTGACTGCAATAAAGAAGGCCAATGCTATGCTGGGGATTATTAGGAAGGGTATTGTAAACAGATCAGCCAATATCATAATGCCGCTATATAAATCAATGGTGCGACCTCATCTGGAATACTGTGTGCAATTCTGGTCACCACACCTTAAAAAGGATATTATAGCTTTGGAAAAAGTGCAGAAAAGAGCAACTCGAATGATAAAAGGGTTGGAACACTTTCCCTATGAGGAAAGGTTAAGGCGCTTAGGGCTCTTTAGCTTGGAGAAACGACGACTGAGGGGTGACATGATTGAGGTTTATAAGATTATGCATGGGAAAGAGCAGGTAGAGAAAGAGGTACTTTTCTCCCTTTCTCACAATACAAGAACCCGTGGGCACTCCATGAAATTGCTGAGCGGTCGGGTTAGAACGGATAAAAGGAAGTACTTCTTCACCCAAAGAGTGATTAACACTTGGAATTCACTGCCACAGGAAGTGGTGGCAGCTACAAGCATGGACGGCTTCAAAAGGGAATTAGATAAGCATATGGAGCAGAGGTCCATCAGTGGCTATTAGCCGTTGGGGGTGGGGTGTGTGGCCTTATGACACACTTCCGATGATGTCAGGGGGTGTGGCCTTATGACACACTTCCGGTGATGCCAGGGGGTGTTACATATACTAATGAGTTATGCTAATGAGTTCCCCTAGCTTTTTTTCTAAGAAACGACCCCTGCCCAAAAGTCTCCTTTTGTGGAAGTTTTGGAGGCAGACATAATTTGTAGATAGATGGTGGTTCAAAACAGTTTTGCCCTCAGAAGTTTCTAATTATCTATTTAAACTGTGCTTCTGGTGCTGGCAATTCAGTTATTTTTGTGTTTTTCTACCCAGATTGCATTTTCAGCCTAGTTTGCTTCCTTGTATCCCAAGGCCAGACTAATGAGATCCTTTGCCATTCTTTCTTTGGCATTGCCATGTTCATGAGAACTACCAGTGCACCTCCGCAGTACTCTCACTACTTTGACAAAGTTTCTCATTATATCCTTGAGGATAAGCTGGTTAAGTGTGGGCTGGATGGTGCAATCGTTGGATGGATTCCTGGTTGGTTGAAAAATCGTACCCAATGAGTGCTCGTACATGGCTCTGCTTCTACGTGGAGGGAAGTCTCGAGTGGAGTGCCACAGGGCTCGGTCCTGGGCCCGGTGTTGTTCAATGTTTTTATAAATGACCTGGAGGAAGACATAGAGGGGATGCTTATCAAATTTGCAGATGACATGAAGCTGGGTGGGATTGCTAATTCTGAAGGAGACAGAATCAGAATTCAGAATGGGCTGAGACAAATAAAATGAATTTCAATAGAGATAAGTGCAAAGTCTTACACTTAGGTACAAAAAATCAAAGGCACAGATATAGAATGGGAGGGACTTGGCTTGACAGCAGCCCATGTGAAAGGGATCTAGGTGTTCTGGTTGATCACAAGCTAAACATGAGCCTGCAGTGTGATGTGACTGCGAAGAAAGCTAATGCAATCTTAGGATGCATTAACAGAAGCATTGTGTCCATATCACGAGACGTGGTAGTTCCGTTCTATTCTGCTATGGTCAGGCCCCACCTGGAGTACTGTGTCCAGTTTTGGGCACCACATTTTAGGAAGCATGTTGACAAGCTTGAGCGTGTCCAGAAGAGGGCAACCAGAATGGTGAGAGGGTTGGAATCCAAGTCTTATGAGGAAAGGCTGAAAGAGTTGGGTATGTTTAGCCTGGGAAAGAGGAGGCTTAGAGGGGACATGATTGCAGTCTTCAAGTATTTGAAGGGCTGTCATGTAGAAGATGGAGTGGATCTGAAAAGTACTGAGACTGGCAAGTGATTTCAGCTCTCATACTTTATTAGAAGTTCAGAACAAGACAAGGTTCCCGGATCGCAGGCCGGCTTATATCTCCAGTATACCCACTCCCCAAACACCCCCCCACTCTAGTGATAGGCTATTTACAGTGGCCAAGAGTTCCATAGGTCCAGACCGGAAGCTTAGTCCTCTGATTGGTGCGGCTAGGATTCGCTTGGGCCATTATCTCCCGAAGCGAAGCTCGAAGGCTTCACATGACCGTGTGGCGAGCTACCCTTGCACACGGGTCTGGATACATTACAGGATCTATTCTCTCTTGCTCTGAATTGCAAGACTAGATCTAATGGGTGGAAATTAAAAGGGAGTCGTTACCGGCTAAATATCAGGAGAAACTTCCTAACTGTAAGAGTGCCTCGGTAGGTGGTGGATGCTCCTTTGCTGGACGTTTTCAAGCGGAGGCTGGACTACCATCTTTCGGGTATGTTGTACTTTGGGCTATGCTCCTGCAGAGTGCAGGGGGTTCGACTAGATGACCTACAAGGTCCCTTCCAACTCTAACATTCTATGATTCTCCTCATACAATTGTTTTGTGTACTTATATAATGTCTATAACAGAACCTGACATTATAGGCAGTTTCTTCTTGTTGTTTTTTTAGTCTATTTGCAGCCAAAAAAATATCCAACTTCTTAATGCAGGGATCCCCAACCTTTCTGAGCCTCTGGGTACCTTTGGAATTGTGACATGGGGTGGTGGGAGCAACCACAAAATGGTTGCCGCAGGAGGTAGAGCCAGGCACACAATTGTCAGGGAGAGAGGTTATGCATAACTGTAATAGTAACTCTTTAATATTTCAGGCAGGGGCTCTGGTTAACAGGATGACTTTTAAAATGAATATACACACAGCTTACCTTCAGTCAAATAGTGAAGATCCTGTGGGGGCAGCTGCCACGGAAGCAAGTTTTAAAAAATATACACTGCCAATCAGATCTTCAGTGGCCAATTAGAACTGCTGGGCAAAAGCCCCAGCTGGCCCCACTCGCTTTTAAAAAACACTTGGTGCCCTGCAGGAATGGGGTTGGTGGGTGCCATCGTGCCCCAGGCGCCACACTGGGGACCTCTGTCTAGTGGACTGAAATCAAAGAATACTTGTAGTGCTGGTAAAACATGGTGAAACAAACAAAAAAAAAGTGTTGCACTGCAGCATAGTTTGTCTGTAATAACACTTAGAACAGGGGCCTGCAACCTTTTATAATTAAGGAGCCAAATGACATCAAAATTCAGAGCAAGAGATCAACAAAGAGCCAGTATAAGAGAGCCTGTTTGCATAACTGAAAACATACAATTTAACAGTACTGTTAGCTGACATGTGGGTTAATATTCCATAAAGTTTCTGCAATCCCAGCATTGGTTGTTAGTCCTTTACTAGGAAGTGGCACACGTAAGGTCTCAGGATCAGCAATAAAAATACACAGGAGGAGCAACCTACACAATTGTTTTAGTACACTGATGTAAATCTGTTTGTGGGTTGCATTTGGCTTGCTGGCAGCCATCCACCTCTATCATTTCCTTTTTTGTAAGGCATTTTCTGTAAGCTGCGGTGGCTCAAGTGGTTAAGACGCTGAACTGCAGGCTGTGGAAGGTCAGTAGTGCAGCAGTTCGAGACCCGGGTGCCACAAGACGGAGTGAGCTCCCGTCTCTAGTTCCAGCTCCTGCCAACCTAGCAGTTTGAAAGCAAGAAACTGCAAGTAGATAAATAGGTACCACTTCGGTGGGAAGGTAACAGCGTTCCGTGCACCTTAGTGTTTAGTCATGCTGGCCACATGACCACGGAAACGTCTTCGGACAGCGCTAGCTCTTCGGCTTTGAAACAGAGATGAGCACCGCAACCCTAGAGTCGGATTCGACTGGCTTTCGAGCAAGGGAACCTTTACCTTTACCTTTAAGGCATCTCTAAGAGCCAAAATATATATCACATGTAACATGAGTTGGGTCACATTCACAAGGGGACCAACCTTTAAAATCCTCTCTGTTACTCCATGAGCCTCTGAATGCTACGAGAGGGAAGGAGGGACTTCAGGCTATTCTCCTGCACCATTTTTGCCAGCAGATACAGCCATGTTGAGTGCCTCCTTTCCCCTTCCTCAGCCTCCATGTGCCCTGGGATGGACAGATGGAACCCAAAGAAGGAGCAAACTCGCGGGGTGGTAGCAGGACTTACCAGCAGCAAGAGGCCTAGGCCAGCATTACTGGCAACCCTAGGGTAAACAGGCTCCTCTCATGGCTGTTTCTGCTGGTGAAAATGGCTGGGGGGGCCCCCCTGCCTGAAGTCCTTCCTTCCCCCTCACAGTGTTTGGAGCTGTGTGAAGTTACTCGTAGGATTGCCAGTCTCCATGTGGTGCTGGAGATCTCCTGCTATTACAACTGATCTCCAGGTGGCAGAGATCAGTTCACCTAGAGGAGATGACTGCTTTGGAGGGTGAACTCTATGGCATTATACCCTGCTGAGGTCCCCCCCAAACCCCGCCCTCCTCAGGTTCTTCGCCTCAAAATCTCCAGATATTTCCCAACTTGGAGCTGGCAACCCTAAGCTACCGAGAGGTTTTAAAAGGTTGATCCCAACATGAATGAGAGTCAGGTCAGGCAGGTGTGATCCAATTTGTATTACATGTAACATGAATTTTGTCCCTAAGTCCTTTAGGCCTATAAAGACCATTGCTTGCAGTTGTGGGGGCTGAGGAGTCCTTGGAGAAAAGAATGGGAGATGGGAAATATGCGCTTAACTCTTTTCCTACCCATTCATCCTCCCTTGCAAATTGCTCCCTCCCTGGATGTTTTAGATGTTTTCCAGCAAATCTGAGCTCTGAAAATGAAAGCAAGCACAGGTTTGTGGAAAATGGCCTATAGGACTTCCGGTTTATGGAGCAGCGATGGTGGACGCTCTCCCCGAACCGCGGGAGAGTGATCCACACACCAGCGCCTTGGAGGGGTGCCACCTCAAGTGACACCCCCACAGAGCATTTGTGATAGGCTCCAGGCCAGGGGGCTTTTGAGGGGTAGCCTCTTTAATGGCATAATGCCGGAGAATTGAAGCTTCCCTCCGCCCTGACGATCCAGACGCTGTGTGGCCTTCGGGCACTAGCTGGTTTGACCGGGACAAGCGCCAGAGATCAAGCGGAATGGCGAGGTCAGAAAAACTGACCGACAATGAACGTGAGTTCAGAATAAACCGGATTATCGTGAAAGCAGATCCCCCCCCCCAGTAAAAGTGGATGCAACTGGAATGAACTGATAAATGATATGAAGGGGAAGAGGGAAGGAAACACAACGAGTGTGTTTTGAGAGACTTACTTGATTATCGTCATCGTGAGGCGATTTTTCGAGCCGGGAAGAAGTGTTAGAAATTGTAAACAAATCAGAGAAAATGGCGGCCCAGCAAAGAAAGCTGAAAATGAAACTGCCAGGTAGGCAGAGCCCAAAACCTGAAGAGGGAGCAGACGTCATTAAAATGTTAGCGGATATGCTCAAGCCGGTGATGGAGCAACTCGATGGTATTAACCAGCAATTGGCCGTGATGAATAAGAACTTTGCATCTCAGCAGCTCCAGCTGAAAGAAACAGAGAAGAAAGTGGAGCAGACAACTGAGAAAATTAAAGAGATAGACACCACAAGTAAGAAATTGAAGAAAAGAATGGGAGAAGTTGAAACAAAGCAAAACTTCCAAGAAAGCCGTTTGCTGCAATTACAGATGGAAAAAGCTAACATGATTCTCAGGTTCCAGGGAGTTTCTTTTTTTTCTTTTTTTCCCCAATAAGTGTTTTTTATTTTGAACAATATATACAACAGTACATTCATAACATATATTGACGCTATGCAATAATCAACTTTCTCAACCCTTAAGAGCCCTTTTAAAAATATAACAGATCTTTGTAATAAGAGTTGTTTGGAATCACTTCTTCTTCTGCTAGATAGTTCACCACTGGGAACCAAGTTGCTTGAAAACTTTTTTGGTGAGAGACAATTTTACCATATATAAAGTGCCCCCAAAGTTTGTTTTGCCAACATTGAAGGTTAGTCTATATGCAGATGACTTGGTGGTGTTCCAGGGAGTTTCTGAAGCAGAGAAGGAGGACCTGAGGAGGTTGCTTAGCGAGATCATCGCTCCAGCAATAGGGTTAACAGCGGATGAGTTGGTAAGAGAAATGGAGATGGCCTACAGGGCATACTCCAATTATATTAAAAAAACAGCCTGCCTGGAGAAATTGTGGTCAGATTCTCAAAAAGACAGACCAGAGATGCTATCTTAAAAGCGACATCAGCAACTCTACTGAAAATGGGAAATATAACCTTCAAAACCTTAAATGACATTCCATTTGAAATCCGACAAAAGAGGAAAAATTATAAGGATTTAATTTCTTTCCTTCAAATTAATGGAATTTCGTATCGGTGGGCGATTCCGGAAAGTGTCATCTTTAAGATCAACGATAAAAGAGAGAAGATAGACTCCACTTTCAAAGCTAAAGAGTTTTTGTGGCGTCAGTTGGGAATGGAGGAAGAGTCCAAGGAGGAGGAAACAAAATCTAGTGACTCTGCTACCTCTGGAACGGAAGAGGACTCTGCTGCAGAAATGGGAGCAGGTGCTGCCAGAGTTGTATATAACTTCAGAGATAGAAAGCTGAAGTAAAGGCAGAAGGACTCGGAAAATAGCCTTTTGAAGCAAAGAACAAGAAGATGATCAGAAAGTTCTCTCATAACAACTAACTGTGAAGATTCGCTCTCGAAGGGGTTGTCTTAGAAGCTACGGGGATGCCAGGAGCGGGATTCAGAAAGCCGAGTTGCCTTTTGAACAGCCTCAGAATCAGACAACAACCCCCACGGGGTCCGGAGTCCCTGCTGAACCCCCTTTTTCCGACGTTCCTAACAGCGCTCTTGCCCGCCATTCTTTTAGGTGATTAACGTGCAGGGTGCGAGTGGTGTGAGGCGACTGCCCGCACTGGACTCTATAAGTCACTGGTCCTAGTACCTTTTTGATCTGGATGGGCCCTTCCCAGGTTTGTAGACCTGGTTGCAAACAGGCGCGTCTGTGCACTAAAACCTGATCTCCTTCCTTAAACGTTCTTAATTTGGCTTTCTGATTATAATGACGTTGTTGTACGCTTTGAGCCTGTTCCACATTCTCCTGTGCTTGCTTATGCGCCCACTCCAACCGTCCTTGCAACTGAAGCATATATTCATTTGGAGGAAGAGCCCTCTCCTCGGGTCTATGAGCCCATTGGTCCTCTACCAAGGCTAAAATACCACGGGGTTGCCTGCCAAAAACCAATTCAAAAGGGCTGAAACCTGTAGAGGCTTGCGGTGTTTCTCGGAAGGCAAATAATAAAGGGTCAATGTATAAATCCCACTGCTGGGGCTTATCTTGTGCAACTTTCTTCAAGGCTTCTTTTACCGTGTGATTGAAACGCTCTACCAACCCGTCGGTTTGGGGGTGGTAGAGTGAGGTAAATATTTGTTTAATCCCAAAATTGTTGCATAGCTGTTTAACCAACCCAGCCCTAAAGGAGGACCCCTGGTCCGACAATAGTTCTTTGGGAATTCCAAAGCGGGAGAACAACTGGAAAAGGGCTTTGACCACCCCAGCTACCTTCATGGTTCTTAATGGGACAGCTTCCAGATACCTGGTTGCATAGTCCATCAGAACCAGCAAAAACCTATGCCCTCGAGGTGTCCTAGGGAGGGGTCCCACGAAATCCATGGCTACTCGGGTGAAAGGTTCCTGGATTACTGGCAACGATTGCAAGGGAGCTATCTTGGATAACCTATTAGCATATTTTTGGCATTCGGGACATGTCCTGCAATATTGTTTGACGTCGTTATACAAAGTGGGCCAGAAGAAACACTCCAAAATACGAGCTATGGTTTTATTAGGGCCCTGATGCCCTGCCCATATGTGATCGTGTGCCTCTTTCATCACCACCCCTCTTCGGGACTCAGGCACTAGTATTTGTTGCAACTCTCTGCCCTCTGGTCCCGTTGTGGTCCTTCTCAGCCACAAGCCCTTTATCTTTTCTACCCGGGGCAACTGGTCACACAAACGCCTACTTACGACCAGTCCATCTCTCAGGGAGACTTGTCTCCGCATGGCTTCGAGGGTAGGATCCAACTCTTGTTCCTGCTGGAAAGCGGGGTCAACGGCCCACTCATCTTCCCTTACTTCCTCTTCGTCTTCACTGGCCGTTTCGCCTATATCACTCTCTTCGGTTTCAGGAGGGGACTCTTCCCCCACGCACATCTCCTCCGCCATTGCTTGATGTAACAGGATTTTAAACATTTTTAAGTCCCTTCCCAGCAGCATGGGGCAGGGTAAACTTGGTACTCTGGCCACCTCTAAGGTGACTGCCTCCCCTGCTATAATTACCGGTATACGCAACACCGGCCACTTGTGCGCATGTTGCGTAAAGCAGTTGATTTGAGTCCAACGCACTACGGGCCCCTGGGAAGTGGCTAAGTCTGCCCGTATCATAGATATTGAACTACCGGAGTCCAACAATGCTTCCACTCTTAATCCTGGGAGATGCACCACTCCAGTGAAGGGTTCCCAACCTCCCCGGGTGTTCCAACTGGACAACGTGAGGGGCCACGTTCCCACGCATTCCATTACGGGGCATTCCCGCTGGAAATGCCCCATCTCGCCGCAGGAGAAACAAGGTCCTTTTTGTCCCATTGGTGGCTCCCCTTGTTTCTCTTTTTCTTCTCCCTGAGCCAACGGGCTTGGTTCTCCTCGCTGCAAAGGCCTAAACAACATGGCTCCCCAGGTTGGAGTTCCTACCGGGAGTCCCCTGGAGAATGACCGGGCTCTTCCTCCTCTCTCTAGACCACTCCCTCTGCCCATTGGGAAGGGCCCTAGTCTTGCACCCCCGGTCCCTGTGCCCATCGGTTTCGTTTTCTCCACGACCTTCCTCCCTATTTCGGCACTAAGATAATTTTCCATAAGGAGCACCAACTCGTCTGTACTCTTAGGCTTATTCCGCAAAGCCCATACTCGCATGTCTTCAGGGAGGGACTGTACGGTCTGTTCTAATATTATCTTCACCACAATCTCTTTTTCCCCTGGTAATTTGGGACTTAACCATCTTTCAGCCAATTCGCTTAGCTCTGCCATCCAGAGTCGCGGCCTCTTATCTCCCTTCCATTTGTGGGCGCGGAACCGTGACCGGTAAGAGTCCTCAGTAATCTCAAATTTATCTAATATCGCTTTCTTAACAGTGGGATAGTCTGTTAATTGAGTTTTGGACAGGTTCCTTAGTACCGACTGGGCTTTTCCTGTTAAATATGGTCCCAGTATATACGTCCACTGGAGCGGGGGCCATTGTGCTAGTTCGGCGGTATGCTCAAATGTTTCTAGGAATATTTCTATATCATTGTCGGCTGTCAGTTTAGTTAACAATGAGGTAGGCATACGACTCCCTCCAGCCCCGTTGCCGGTCCCCCTTACCTGCTCCCAGGTTTTACTTAAGTCTCGAATGAGGAGGGCTTGGGTTTCTTGCTGATGGTGCATCCAATCCCTCATGAGCCGCTCTTGACGCTCGGCCATCCATTGTGTGAATTGGGCCATATCAAACGCTGGAGTGGTCGGAGAGGCGGCTGTCGTGCCCGTGGGCTCCATCGTTGTATCTTCCATCTGTTGACGGCGGTCACTTTGTTGCCTTTGAGAAGGAGGAATCCACCCCATGGGGCGTGGTAACCTCAGTAAGGCGTACAGCCTGGCGAAGGTTTCCCGTACGGGCCAACACTGTGAGGATTCGCTCTCGAAGGGGTTGTCTTAGAAGCTACGGGGATGCCAGGAGCAGGATTCAGAAAGCTGAGTTGCCTTTTGAACAGCCTCAGAATCAGGCAACAACCCCCATGGGGTCCGGAGTCTGTTTTTATTGAGGTGAACTTCCTGGGTAGTGTTACCTCACAGCTGACCCTGGTACGCCATTCACCTCAATTGATTCCTCCCCGGCTGTCAGCAGCATGTCTTTATTAGTTTCCCGAACTCTTGACCCCCGTTGCTGCAAAGCCAATTGTAGGGCGTCTGATTTTTCCCCTGCCTCCCCCTGCGCCTCGATACCTCCCGCTCTGCTCTCTAGTGTAATTAACCAATCTGTTAATTATTTCATTTTGCAAAGGAGAAAAGAGATGTCATGGGTTCCCCCCCTCAAAGAAATGTATAGGTCAGTCTTATTAACTTCTCCTCCCACCCTGTGCATAGCATGCTGTTAATAAATCGATAAATGCTGGTACCAGTAGAAATACTACAAACAGCTGAAAGTGCCTCTCTAATGAACCACACAATACAAATGTAAGCTCATTTTCAACCCACATATGAACTACTAATTGGGAGAAAAAGCAGCAGCATGAAAAGATAGTGTGCTGGATAACCTGAAAATACTCGAGCTTGAAGTGATGCTCTTAAGATATGAATGTTTGGAATACTTAGCTACAGTGCATTTCTAGTTGTCCTAAATCAATGAACTCTCTCAGTTTCGGCTGAGCTCTCCCAGCTTTCTGTGCCCCTTCTTCTCCCCCACTTGGCTGGTCTAGACTTGGGGTGGTGTATTCTCCTATCCCCTTTTGTGTAGTCAGGCTCCCCTGAGTACCCGGAGCCTGACACTAACATATTAACACATAAACATTGAAATTGAAACAAGAACTCTACAAGTATATTGTGATACTAACTGTGACGACCTCTTACACTAACAGGGATAAGATCTCCTCCTCTTGGGGTTTTAGTATAGTGTGGTTATCTTTTCTTTATCCCTAGATATAGTTCCCTCCCTAATATTTTCTTTGTAACTTTGTAGTTTATTGCAAAAATAAAAATATCCCTTCAGGGAATTAAAAAAAGAAAATAAAAGAAAATGGCCTACAGGAGGCATTTGTACGGAACATGTAGAGTGCGGGACTGAGCACCCTTTCTTCTGCTTCAGATGGCCATTTTCCCCTCTGTGTTATCTCACAAAACATGGGTTTGTGGGAATATGTGCTTGCTGAGACTATACATAGTTCTGCCCTCAACTGGCACTCTGGTCTGTTGCTTGCAACTTCATCAGCAGTTTTTGCAACATTTGCTTTGTGTACATGAGTCTGAAAGAAGTAAGACTGCCCGTTCTCCTCCTCCTATTTTACAGTTTGGTTTCAAATAAGAGACAGCACGAGGGAATCAGAGTAATACTGAAGCAATACGTCAGTTATGAATAAAAAAGCTTATAATGAAAGTCTGCAAAAAAAGAAAAGAAAAGAGGAACGCTTCTGAGCATAAAAGATGTGTTTGTTGTAGAAACAGAGAACATAATAATGTTAACAGAATGTGATGCCTCATTAGCAAAACCACATTCTATTTCTACAAAGGGGCACCAATTTATACTTTGGTTATGTCATTTGGCTAGCACTACTGGTTTTGTATGCAATGGGATATTTTCCTCCACTGTAGGCAATGATATGCATCTGATAGAATCTCCCTCCAATTTTTAGTATATATGGCATTTATTTATTTATTGTATAGATTCTGTTTGTTGACATCAGGTAGAAGGCTTGCTAGACAAGTACAACTGGCAGCTGTTGTCAAACCTAAATAGGAAGAACAGGGTTACATACTTTAAATGTATAAAGTACTTCAGTACTTTAACCAATCTGTTAATTATTTCATTTTGCAAAGGAGAAAAGAGATGTCATGGGTTCCCTCCCTCCTCCCACCCTGTGCATAGCATGCTGTTAATAAATCGATAAATGCTGGTACCAGTAGAAATACTACAAACAGCTGAAAGTGCCTCTCTAATGAACCACACAATACAAATGTAAGCTCATTTTCAACCCACATATGAACTACTAATTGGGAGAAAAAGCAGCAGCATGAAAAGATAGTGTGCTGGATAACCTGAAAATACTCGAGCTTGAAGTGATGCTCTTAAGATGTGAATGTTTGGAATACTTAGCTACAGTGCATTTCTAGTTGTCCTAAATCAATGAAAGCACCCACAAATAGCTAGGTCAAAATCAAAACTTTCTCTTTCTTATACTAGAGGGGGGAGGGTTGGAGTTCTGCATCTCTTTTACCTTTTGTTACAAGAAAAGCAGTTTTGGAATACTGTGAACAAGACTTTGTGTGGAAGAGGAAACTGGGTTGCTTAAGTCTTTCTACTTCTTGCTATTTCTCCTCTCTCCCAAGATCCTTTTCTCTCCATGAGGAAAAAGACAGAGGTACCATTTCTCTTCACCAATAGGCGAGAAAGCAATGAAGACTAATTTTAAGAGGGCAATGGCTAGATGGATAAGGGATCCACAGTGCCTTCTGTTCCCAGTCATAGACTTCCAAGGTTGCTTTTCACTTGCAAAATGCTGTAAAGAAAAGACACTTGAAGGTGGCATCACACTGGATTTGACTTGAAGCCTGAAGTATAAAAAGTAAAATTGGGTACCCTGGGAGGGGGAGTGATTTTCCTGGAGGGCCACAGGATAACTATGGCCAAAGAACCTTTCCTCTCTCCGCGGTGGCATTCCAAGTCCATATGAGCTCTCCATAAACTGGAGGTGGATCCAGGGATCCCAGACCAATGTCTTTAAAAATAAGGACATCTAGTCTGTCCCCCAGGCATGTTAGGTCCCCAAAGTGATGCTTGGCTAACCAGCTCCCTGTTCAAAGCCTGGGGTGATCAAGCTCAAACTCTGAGAGGCAAGTGGGAGTCTTATCTTGCTCTGTGAGAAGGCGAGAGATGCCACTTGCACACATACAAAAGAGAAAAGAATGAGATAGTCTGGATTTTCCTCAGGCACACATGCATACAACTACAGAGAAACACAACAACTAGCCCTGTTGCTGTGGAGAGTAGTACTGTAACAGCTTGAGCTGCGTGCCCCAAAGGAAGAAAGGGACCCCTAGCTTGGGGGTGTTTCAGCTCTTAAACCCCCTTTCTCTGTGCTTCTTGCCCTTATTCCCTAGAATTGGTCTGTATTACCTTGGACAAGAGTTTGTTCCTGCCCCATGAGAGGATTCTTAGCTAACTCTAGCATTACTTTTGGTACTTGCACTTGTAGATAAGAGGCAAGCCCCCTCCTCTTCTCCTTTTTTTTGGTCTGGGATCTCACAGACTCATTGAGGCATGTGAGTTATGAACTACGGTATGCTAAGAGTCTCACTCCATAATTCTGGCTGCCAGCTGTGACTTTGATAAGCATTCCACATACCCATATTGCAATCTGGTGCACTGGGAAGAGCTGAGTAAGGGGTGGGGTGGGGGGATAAAGATGGATGTGGTTCTGCTCTCATACCAGGCCTCAAATCGGAGGAGTACCAGGGTTGTCTTTTTAAAAAAATCATAACCCCAGTCAGTAGAATCCTTCATTAGGCATGTGTGCTGAGAAAAAAAAATGCTATAATTTTGGATTCAGGATTTTGGATCCACCAAATTTGCTCAGAACATACTTCTCCCTCTAATCCAAATATTCCCCAAGTTTCAAGTGAATTGAACTAAGGGTTCCCGTTCTGTGGGCCTCTGAACAGGGTGCCTCCAGCCATCCAACTTGGAGAGGAAAGGAGGGAGGGAAGCAGAAGGAGCTAGCCAGAATATCAGTTGGGAAAGGGAAGAAGGGAAAACTGAAGACAGAGGTGAAGATAAAGGTAGGTTGGGAAGGAGAGAAGGAAGCAGGGAAAGGGGAGAGGCTATGGGTGCTTTCAGAAAAGGGAAAGAAGACATGGGGGGAGGGAGAGATGCCTCCCCCAATCCCTTGTGGGTTCCCCTCCAGGGGGGGAGGGCTGGGGTTGGGGCTGGGCCAGAGGCTTTGCTTTGCTAGGTCCTTAAAAGAACTGGGGCCCAGTGACATCACCGGGAGGAGTATTTTTATACATAATTTTGTTATTGGGACATACTTGAAGCACCTTGAACTCCAAAAAACTTGCAAAATTTGACCCATATCACTGCTTTCAGTATTCCTTTAAAAAAAAATAAAAATGAAAGAAGTTTATTTTTCCCTGGTATAGAAAAGCTTTAAAAAAATAACATGACCTACTTATTTTTATCTTTATAGGATTTTTAAAAACAACAACACCTGTGTCCCACTTCTTGAAGGATCACATTGTTTTCATCCAATATAGCAGAATGTTTTATTTTTAAGCCCTCTGATGAAGAGAATAAATGGCTAGTATCTAGACCTTCTTGACAGAACTAATGGTGACCATGTGGTGAAGCTCTGAATTGCAGTAGGAGGTTGGAGTACAAGATGGGGGGGAAATGATGGGCTGCTTAGGGTGCTATTGATGATCTGGCACATGCCTGTGAGCAAAACCCATTAATTTAAGAATTACTTACCTGTTTTCACATTGGAAATCTGCTCTCTTGCTGCTCTTCCTGTATCACTATGGTGCTTGCTTCAAAGAAACACCTATTGAGAATCAAATGAAGCACTGAAAATGTGTAATTCAAGATACACTGGGATATGTGTGTGTGTTTTAAACTGGGTACTATTTTGCTTTCAAGAGCCTGAAGTTAGTCTTGCTGCTTTCAATTAACAATGTATTATGTGCAAATGTGAGTCATAGAGTTGGGATGTATTTTAGACTGCTAAATAGATGTAGGTATATAAAAGAAACACCTTTGAAAGAAAACATTTTTGACTGACAAGAGAGGCGGGATATTAACCCCTTCCGCAATAACCATTTCTGTGTACCAGATCACTTTTTTCAAGTGGATCCCCCAGAGCATTTAAATCATGGGTAAACATTTATTTTGAACCTAACTGTGTGAAAGATATACTCTTGATGAAAGAGATTTGGAGTGAAGAATCAGAAAACTGGGAAAGGGTTAAGCCAATATCCTTGTCAATTCCCCTGCTCCTCCACTTGTAATTATTTATAGTGCAGGTTGATTTGGAATTTAGATTTGGAATTGTGACTGAACTTCAGATTTGGCATTTAAAAAACCAGGAATTTCTGAATATTCAGAATTCCATTGAAGTCAATAGGAAGCCTTTCCCACACAATCAACTTTCTCTTGATTTTCTGGGCAGTTAACAGGCATTGGAATTAGTTTAAGCACCATTCTTCTTCATGTCTGCCCATAGGCGTAATCTTCGTGGGGGCGGTGGGGCGTTAGCCCCCGCCGAAATTTTCAGGAAGGTGCTCAGCCTCCCCCGGGCGCCACCCCTGCTCTCTCTCCCCCCCCCCCCCCCCCCGCCCACCCCCCCCCCCCCCCCCCCCCGGGAAATTGAAAAGTCTACACCCTTGTCTGCCCTCCCTGTGCTTTTTCACAGTTGTGTAGTCTGTCTTAGACCATCTCAGCCCCACCTACCCCACAGGGTGTCTGTTGTAGGGAGGGGAAGGGAAAGAAGTTTGTAAGCTGCTCTGAGACTCCTTTGGGTAGTGAAGGGTGGGGTATAAATCCAATCACCTCATCCCCCTCCTCCTCCTCCTCCTCCTTCTGATTACAAAGTTTGAGGCTGCATGTACTGACATCTCCATTGGTGACTATGGTGGCTATAAAGTCTCCTGAGAGAAGCTGGTGGGTGTGGACAAACTGACACTGCCGTGACTATTTCCTTAGTAAACCTGATCCCTGATCTGTTCACAAAACTGAGTTTTGGAAACCTCCTCTGGCATTGTTTATATTGGAACTTGGAAAAACACTGTAACTTGACTCCGGAAGCCTGTTCCAGCAGCAGTCTGCTTCAGAACAGAGTCCATTTATTTTCTGCCACACAAGCCTTAAATAATCAGGATGTTAAAGAGAGAGTGCTGTTGTCATTGGTCGTGTCACAACACTCCCCCTTTTAAAAATGGTCCCAAAAAATCAATATATTTATGTAATGCTGTAATAATAGTTTAAGCAGGTTTCCTGAATTCTCAGATTTCATTTTTTTAAAAGTAAGAGAGCAATTCTAAGCAGGGCTACTCAAAATTGTATTCAGGTCTATCCAATGGTGCTTACTCCTAGGAAAATGTTCTTATTTTAAGTCTCTATCTCCATCCCTCGTGTAGGTATAAGAGAAAAGGCCAGAGGAAAGGGCTGAGGAGAGAGTCTGTCAGATTTCTGCCTTGCCTGAGTTGAGTCTGATTTCAGCCCTAGCTGAGAAGAGTTGAGTACTGACAGTCTCATAATTCAGCCCTGACTGAGAGCAGTTTAACAGACAGGAGAACTGGGGAAAGTTGGCAAGGACGATTATGTAGTTATACGGAGACTCCCATTCAGGCCAAGGAAAGGGGATAGATCTTTTAGAGAGAGAATAAATTTCTCTACCCAGACTAAACAGGGTTATAGCTTTGAAGAGTACAGAGATCCCTGGTCTGGTGTGGTTAGAAACTGTCTTTAAAGACCTTAAGAGTCAGTTAAAAACTCAAAATGAGTACCAGTGTTTCAAGAGAAGGGGTTTGAGTATTGGAAAGAGTATACCAGCCCTCTGGAAACCAAAAGAGTTAGTGAATACTCAAAGAAAGTGTATTGAAGTGTTTGGATGAAACACTGGAACAAAAGCCTCTCAACATAAAGATTTAAGTCACTGTGAAGAACTTAAGAAACTCTCATTAGCCTGAAACATAAGAACTAAAGTCTGTGCATATACTGATTTTACCTCACAGTTATTTATTCCATAGGGGTGCCGGGTAGGTTGCCCCACCCCGCACAGAACATGTGGCCCTAGTTAGGAGATAGAAATGGTGATTAGCACCGACTTGTAAGCCGCTCAGAGACCCCTAGATAGGGGTTCGAGCGGGATATAAAGTTGAATGTAAAAAAAAAATATTCAAGTTACCTCAGAAATTTTACTCCTGATTTCACCTGACCTTTCCCCTCTATGTTAAATAAAATATTTTGAATTTCAAAACACCTCGAGTGCCATTTAAGTTGTTTAATTGGGCTCCCCATCTTTCCCCCAGACTTCTGAGCTGAGCCAAAAGCCAAAATATTGTACTGTAACAGGGTGGGAGATCCAGAGTTCTTTAGTGAAGATGAAAACACATTACAGTTGTGGTCAGATGTACAGTTTGATCTGTTGCTGTTACTGTTCCCTTACAGATTTAAAATGCACAATCAGACAGCAATATCTGTCTGTCATGGACCAGTCATCTGCGTCCCGCCCCCCCTTACTGTGGCCCCCGTCACACGGGCCGGGTATCGCGGGGAAGGAGGCATGGCTAATTGCCCCGGCGCAGTTTGATCTGCGATTACATGATCAAATGCGCCGACGGCACACCACGGGTCCTTCCCTTGGCGCCGACAGGTAAACGAGGGACCAGAGGGGAATGCCGCTCACCGGTGTGATCACATCCTGAACCTGGTGGCCAATTTTGAGTCCCCAGATTTATTCTCTGATGAGTTAAGCCTTCCACAAATGGACAGATTGATGGACAGGCTGTTTTATTATAACTACAGATTCATGGCAAGAGCAAGGCAAGTTATTTGTTATGATATGTGGTTTGGATCAGGGTCATATGTGAGGGCAGGTGGAATCTTTGTCTAGGTGCCCATGATGGCTCTCAGCAGCCCTGTTTTTCTGTCAATTCTTCCCCCATACTTCTTCAAATCCCCCGATTTCCACATGCATTTTTGTGCCTTTAGTTTTTACTTTGGATTTTGGGGATGTTTTTGTTTGTAATTCCCTGGGGGGGGGGGGTTCTAGAAGCCAGTTTTGACACTGCTTTTTCTTCATGTGTAATGTTTGTTTTGGCTTTCTTTGACCTGCTATGACAGCCCTGTCTGCTTCTCTCCCTTTCTGTTTCCCTTTATTGACTAAGCCACCCTAGTAGGTTTCAGTCAGATCTGCAATTTGATCCACTGTGGCCCCGTTTCTAGGGTTTTTTTGTAATAGAAGAATTCTGATCAGACTCACCCCCTTAGCAATCTTTAAAGTGTTTTCACCCCATCTTTGAGTGATCAGATGCAGCAGCCAGAGAGTGAGGCTGTTGGCCATTTTGTTTGTTTGTCCTTTGAGCATGCTCAGAAGAGCTGATGAGCCTCATGGGATATGAAATTCATGAGGTGGTTGGCCATTTTTTAAAAAGTTTGTTATCTGAGCATGTGCACAAGCGCTGATGAGCCTGCTGGGACATGTAGTTCACTGATGTCCTCCCTCTCTAATCTTTTCAATTAACCCCTTCCCTGAAGCACAGAAAAACACTGAAATACAGAGGCATCTTTCTTTGAAAGTTTTTATAAAGAAAACACAGTTTTGAGAAGCCCCTGGGGAAGAGGGGGGGGCAGAAAGAGAGAGAGAGAGAGAGAGAGAGAGATGTGAATATGCAGCTATGCGCAGTTTGCTAACTAGTAAAAAAATGGTGGCTGAAAAACAAGAGACCAGTCAGACCTGCCTGACAGCTTGGGAACACAACAGAGTAATCAGAAAACAGGAAATCTGTTTTGAAACCAACTCAGTCCAAAAGGACCAGAAAAGGAAAGGCATGTAGTGTTTTCATGATAGTTTAAGCAGGTTCTCTGGAGTTCCATTTTCTTTTAATAAAGTATGTCTCTATCCTCCCCCTTGCAGAGATATAAGGAAAAGGGCATATCTCTGTGAGGGGAAAGGCTAGAGACTTACATTTTTTAAAAAATGAAACCTGGGACTTCAGAGAACCTGCTTAAAATATCACCAGAAAATTACAGTGCTATGATAGTTTGTGGCCTTTTAATCAAATTGAAATCATTGTCTGGGGGAAGAGTTGGGGTGATTTAATGATGACAATAGTCTAATCATTGGAAAGTGGGCTGGAGGTGGGTGAGAGAGGGTGGGACAAAGAAAGCTGATAGAAACATCATGCACTAGGAAAAAGCTGGCTGAAAATCAGCTTCTAGAAAAACATTGAGGTAAAATTAGTCTCAAAAGAGCCAGAAAAAAATGGGAGTAAAAAAATGAAGTGAAAACTAAACTACCTCTTATTTTAGAAGGAAAAGAGAGGCATGAGGTGATCTGTATGGTCAGGAAAGTTGCAATCTAAGGGAATCGTTTTTATGAATAAGCCTCAAAACTCAAAAGCCCTGAACATAAACTGACTATTTTAAATTCCTGTGTCCTGTAGGTTGCCATCAAGTCTTCATTTTGTTTGCCTTTATTTTCTCCCCATCTTTCTTGGTAACTGAGACCAGCTCTTCTCTGACAGTCAAAGGAAGCCCAGAAAATGAGTTTCAGAACATCTCTAATTCAAAGGTAGAAATCCAACAAAGAAAGAGAAGGATTTGGTGTAATTTTTCAGAATCTCATCGCACTTAACAGAAACACAATCTGTATTTAGCACTCAGATTATTAATGAGGACCTCGTAGTAATTAATTTGTTCCTTAGGGACTGGACACTTCAGCATTCCAGTCATAGAAAGAACTAATGTTCACATTAGCATTCAAGAGATTCTTTCTTCAGATTTGTCTGATTTGGCTTGAATTTTACACCAGTCAGCTGAATGAAGTAATTTACAGTGTAATCCTATGATGAGACCTGTCAACAAATCTCTTCCTCTCACAGTGGCATCCATCCATTCTATTCCTTACTTGGACATATTCCCAGCACCTCAAAACTGCATCCTTCTCACTTTCAGCCAATAAGAAGGCATACCTGTTGTATAGAAAAATTGATTCCTATAGACCCCTGCCTTCCCCCCCTTGGAATGTATCTTGCGATCCCCTGCTGTTTTGATTTCCTCTTGAAGCCAAATGGGCTTAATAGCCCTGCCATAAACATA
>NW_015161454.1:73692-77728 GCF_001447785.1 Gekko japonicus
CTACCTTGCTAAGATTAACTGTACAGCTCTAGACAGAGTTGTGGAAGTGTAAAATCCACATGCCAACTGAGATTCTGGATCTCTAATCTCAGGCTGGTGAGGGATTAATCTAGAGATGCTGGTGGCTGTGTCTGTAAATCCAGAGAGGCTATCTCTCCTGGGTTCTTGTGTAATGTATGGTTCCAGTGTAGAATTCTTTCCCGCCCATTCCTGGATTGGCCTGGGGAGGAGAGAACCTACACACCTGTCAGTGCCTCATGCACTCTCCCTGCATTTCAAGATGGGAGAGAAAGTAATCTTATTTTAGAACTCAAGTTTCTGACTCTGATACTGGAACCATAATCTGTCTCCAAGGTTTGCTTTGACCTGTCCAGAGCTACCTTTGTATTATGAAGGGGAAGGTGCTAGGCTTTGGACACCCTGTCACACCTCTCCATCTCTCTACCTACTGTGGAATAAAGCTTGCCTCCCAACACTTTCTACTTGAATTTCATCTTCTGAATTATTGGCTACCTGGACATTTGGGACTTTCTACCTCAAGAACTGGTTCTATGCACGAAACCTGAGTAGGTAAATATGAGCTTCTGCCTTCTCCTTTGTATCTCTTCCCTCCTTCTGCTTGAGTGATAAATGTCTCAGAGTGTGTTTGGAATAAATTGTATCTTTACATGGGCAGTCTAGTGTGAAGTATAATTGCTGCATACTTTGTTTTGGATTACTCAGGCCAGGCCTGTTTCAGATATAGGCATGCATCTAAGAAGCTCTAGGCATCTAGTTAGCTTTCCTATATCAGATTATTTAATTCCTGGCCAGAGGTACACTTCAGTAACTCTTTAGATTTGTGACCAGTATAGTACATAAGTAATACTATTAGAGAATCTATGCTTCCATATCAAGGTTTTATTAAAACATAACTATTGCATTCTTAACATTAACTAAATCAACAGAAAATTATACCATCCATCATTGTTACATAGATAATTACAGGAGAATATCTTATCCAGAAGAACAGGTCATAGGCAAGGAGGCCTTCCTGAGAAGAAGCTTTCGATCAATTCAACTTGCTCTGTTTATAGGATTTTAACATTGTCTCCTAACAATAGCTAACTGTCCAACTTGATGAAGGTGCCCATTCTTAGCTGAATTATAACTTCTTATAACTTCAAACACCATACAAAGTTATCTGTACTTGAAATGTCTTAAAACATATGAAGACTGTTAGTTCATTCTTGCTACTTTTTACCTTAACAAAGTCTATTTAAAAATAATGATTACAAGTGTCTCATATTCATGAATATCTTTTGGCCCTTAACCAATGTGCAACCAACACGATCCATCTTTGAACCGTATTTTCACTTATGCGAAACTGGACATTCGTGCCATACACACATGCTTTGCACCTGGACCGTAACACATCTAATGATATGAGTTAGGCATCTTATAATTTATGCAAGGCTGTGCTATCATGTTATTGCTTTGTTTTCTTCCTCCTCTCCAAGGCTATTCTATCCTGGGTCTCCAAACTCCCATTTTGGCATAATTACCTGGGAGGCCAGGCTACCTTTGTTTTGGTGCACAGAGACATTATCTGTGATTTTTGGGGGGCCAAGTCCAGCAACTGTTCCCCTATATTTCCGGCTATATCTGTGAGAACTTGATATTATTGTAACAGCTTGGTTATGCTAATTATGCCCAAGTGTAAAACCTAAGGTAAAAGCACCTAGGAGTGAGAGAAAATGGAAGGATGGTTTTCCTCCTTATGTTCAGGTTAGCTCCATGCAGTCTGCAGGCAGACCCTCTCAGGTGTCCTTGGAAGCAGTGCCCTCAGATCTGGGTTGTGAGGCCTGAAAGCATCTACAAGAACTGGAACACAGGCATGTGCCTAGTGGACTGACTGAGTCAAACAAGGTAGCTCACCCAGGCCTTAGACTACATAGGCTGGGAAGTAATCAGGTTCAGCTGCCCTGTTGGCACTGTTGAGCTATTGTGGCTGCACTGTGCTTTTGCCAGGATCCTGCAAAGAATTCTTGTTCTCACTCTCTGGCTTTGGGATGGGGTTGCATGCAGCCAGTTGACCACTTTGCCTCCTTTGGGCCACCTCGGCCTGGGCTTTCTGCCGTTGCCATTCCTGCAGACTGAGAGCCTCCTCTGGGGGATATAGGCCTGCTGACTATTTCAGGGGTTGGAAGTGCAGTCTCCCTTGCAGGCTCAGCCAAGATGGCCTCTGGTGCTGCTGGTAGGGTTGCCAAGTTTGAATTTTGCCACAGTGGGGGACTCCCGGCTGGTGGCTGGAGTGTGTGTGCGCGCGCAAAGTGCGTGCATGCTGCATCCACGTCACTCGAAAGTGACACAACTACGCCGGGCATACTGGGGGCAGGGCCACAACCATCCGAGGGAAAACCATAGAGTTTTCCCTTCGATGACCATGGCCCTGCCCCCAGCATGCCTGGTGTGGTCGCATCCCTTCCGGGTGACGTGCACTTCAGGGTGGGGTTCCCCCTGGGCCTGATCCGCCGGCGGTGGGGAATGGGCCTCTGGGGCGGGGGTTGCCCCGCCCCCCAGGGGGACTTGGGAAGCCTAGCTGCTGGACCACAGGTAGTGCCGGGCCCTCCCTCATTCTGATGGTTCTCCTCAGCCAGGCTCCTCCCCTGAAGACTCTGAGTCTGAGTCACTGGACTGGTCAATGGGGATCATAACATACAAGTCTGGGGGCACATGTGTCCCTCCAGTTACAGACAGTAACAACTGTTATTCTCTTTGTTTCATGGATGTGGATGACTTCTTTTTCTCCAAGCAGTTCTGGCAGATAACTCTCTGGCTCAGTGGCATGTAAAAGATCCAAGGGTCAACCCATGGTATCTCCAGTTAAGGGATCACAGTAGGAAATCTCATTCTCTGCCAGAGCCACTGCCAATTAGGGTAAATGATACTAAAAGAAATGAACCAACAGTCTAGACTTAGTCTTAGGCAGCTTCATATACCACTCCTGATTCTTCTAGGCAGTTCTTGTGGCTGCTTGGTCTCTCACTTGCATGAAGGGTAGTCTGATAATACCACCCTGAACCTGTGCGGGGCGAATTCTTAAGCTGAAAAGCACATTTGCATAAGCATTCTAAACAACATTTGCATTTCAAACAGACATATTTCTGATATATATTGTCAGCTCCCACCATTACACACATTGGACAGTCTCTTGTGATTTTACATGCTTTCTGCACAATGTTAGGTAGTTTAGGTTTTACGGTTTATTTTGTTGCTTTCAACAGTGCTATTAATCATGCTTTCTCATTTTCTTTCACTGCTGGGATCTGACAGGGATTTTCTTTCACCTTGAAAAATTGCACATAGCGAAGCCGCTCTTTGCCATACTCCCATAGACTTAACATATCTTGTGGAGAGAAAGCAGATTGTTTTCCGCTTGGTGCTTCCTTCTGAAGGATGATTTTAAAATCATGAGTTTGATCTCTCTCTTGGTGCTGAAAGATCATAAACAAATATGCCTTCCAAATTATTTTTTCTACCTCAAGCCTTTATGATTCCATCCAAGAGACAACGAGACTAATTCAATAAGCAGCGGACCAGGAAGTAGTAAACCGATATGCTGTTAATTTTTATCACTGAAATTTATTTCCAGTAACTCAGTTGGAAATGCTATTTATATTCTTTTATGATATGCAACTTTATGATTATGCTGGAGTAGGCACAGCAGCCCCCATTGAAACTCATTGGCTACTGCCAGAACTGATATGCAAAATTTGATGGGGACATCATGTGGATGAAGGAAGTGAATCAGTCAGGGAAGGTTAGGTATAGAATAAGGGGAGGTACGCAGGATATGCAAGAAGTTGGCCTTAATTTTCTTCTGTCTACGTAGGAAGCCTCTGTTACTAGGGTTGCCTGGCACAGGCAGGAGATGGAGGGAGGGAGGTACTTACTGGGGGGGATGAGAAGAAGAGAAGAGATTGGATTTATACCCTGCCCTTCACTACCCAAAGGCGTCTCAGAGCGGCTTACAAACTCTTTTCCCTTCCCCTCC
>NW_015161454.1:77996-83450 GCF_001447785.1 Gekko japonicus
AAAGAAAGAAAGAAAGAAAGAGAAAATCTCTCTTTCTGCTGAGGGGTGTGTGTGGCGGGGGGGGGGGAGCCCTTTTTGCTCCGGGATTTCTCTCCACACTGCATCTTTCTTGTTTCATCTCCCCCGTCAGGATCAGAGCAATTCATGGAGGAAAGTCTTCCTTCTCTCCAGGCCCTGCCTGGAGGTTGGCAACCCCATAATTGGTGGGCACACGGGGTGGTGGTGGTGGTGCCAGAAGGTAGCCTTGCCTAGTGTACAAAAAAACCTGGAGCCAGCCCTGATGGAACTATAGAAGGTAGCTTTACCTGGACAAACATCCTCACTTAGGTGCTCTCACTGTTCGTTTCACCTCTTGGTTCAATGAGTCAGAGCCCATTCCCATGTCCCCTTCAGGACTTTGCTGAAGTAAGAAAAAGCCTACCTGTACTGCATCCTGCCCATGGCAAGCTGGTCATGCATACCTGTGGCCATGCATAGGATTCAAGGAACAACCACTGCAACATGTGTCCATAGTCCATGTCACATGATTTAGAACTAGGCTCCTTATAAGCTCCAAGAAAGTCCCGAGAAACTTGTGGAATATTTTAAATGAGTTTATTTAATAAGAATAAATGGATTATTGTTTGGGCGTGTTTTAATTAAATTCTAATGATAACAATACTAATGTGGCTTGACATAAATTCACAAGCAGAAAGTTAATTATGAATTAAGCACTGTAGCATTGTATGGGTTTTCTAAAATGGTAAAAATGTATGATTAATAATATTATGTATAATTGATCAGATAAATGCAGGCAGAGCGAGCTTCTTTCCCTGGCAATAAATATGGTGGGAAGGCTCCATTAGGCTGTAAAAATACATTTTAATAGTTATATCAACAGATGAGAATTTGTTTTCATTTCCTGAGCAAATAACTACCTAGAAACCAATTCTTTCAGTATAGATTCTTTGATTAGTTGCAATTTAAAGACTATTTATATATTTTTGAGCTGCGGTGGCTCAAGTGGTTAAGACGCTGAACTGCAGGCTGTGTAAGTCAGTAGTTCAGCAGTTTGAGACCTGAGTTGCCACATGATGGAGTGAGCTCCCGTCTCTAGTTCCAGCTCCTGCCAACCTAGCAGTTCGAAAGCAAGAAATTGCAAGTAGATAAATAGGGACCACTTTGGTGGGAAGGTAACAAACAGCGTTCCGTGCACCTTGGTGTTTAGTCATGCCGGCCACATGACCACGGAAACGTCTTCAGACAGCGCTGGCTCTTCGGCTTTGAAATGGAGATGAGCACCGCAACCCTAGAGTCGGACTCGACTAGCTTTCGAGCAAGGGAACCTTTACCTTTACCTATATATTTACACTTGACTACATTTATCAAGTCAGGTATATACTTATCCAAAAAACAGATGTTCTACAGTACCTTTTAAAAAATTGATATTTTAACATGCCATCAACTGCTCTTTTATGCAAAAGGTAAAATGTGGCGGAATTGGGAAGATCATGCTAACTAGGATTCCCTGGGAGAAAGCAAAGCGTGGACAGAGACTAGTGGTCAGCAATAGTGTTATGTCACTTCTGGTTATACAGACATAATTGAAACTGCAGCATTGTGAGACATCATTTCAGTCCCGCCATTTTTTCCTCACTGCCATATTAAGTGGCAGTGAGGTCCCAAGACTGGGGGGCAGAAGGTTGCTCACCAAAGTGGGAAGTTTAGCCACCTTAAGCTAGCAGCATGTGAACAGCATCTCACTGAGTTTCTTCTGTGCTCACAGGCGATGCTCCCTCTAAGCTGTGGAGTCTTGTGAGCAAAAATTCTACTTTGTGAGCTACTGGCATTAAAGTTGTGAGCGAGTGATTTGGCTACTGCATAAATCAGTTTGCTCTGGAACCATCCTTCCTGAGCTAAGACAAAAATATGTGAGCTAGAGGCTAAAAAACTGTGAGCAAGCTCACACTAACTCAGCTTACAGGGAACACTGCTCACAGGTAGTTAAATCTTAAGCATGCCCAGAGGAACTTTTGGCAGGGGAGAAATAGTGGAAGACACTGCTAGCTTGCTGGCTAGCAGCAGCTGAATAACATCTCACTGAGTTTGTTCTCCTTTCTTCTCTCCTCTGCTCACAGGTACTTAAGACCTGGGTGTACCCAGAAGTGTGGGCCAAAGAATTCTTATCCTTTGGCTTCAGGGTCATGCGCTAGAGCCAGGCAGAAGGTCGATTAGCAGAGAGGAAGAAGGCCTGCTTGGCACTTAGAAGCCTCCCCATTTCCTGTTTTTTTCTGTTCCATTTTTTGTTTCTTTATTGCAAGATGCTTTGGTTCCCCCACTGGGAAGAAAAGTAGGAAATTAAATAAATATTCAATATTTTGTTTCTCTGTTGTAAAATGCTTTGGGTCCCCCATTGGGAGAAAAGTAGGGAATAACTAAATAAATGTTCAATAATGCTATTTAAAAGTTAACATTTACTAAACTCTATCCCACTTAATTCTATTCATACTAAGTGGCTTGTAACTATGACCTTCGTCTTTTCATACAATCATATATAACATGCAAGTGATGTATATAACTATGTACAATTCACACATTTCATAATAACCCCGGGGCCCTGGTATAAAACAATTATACTGTATTTATTCAAAAGGAAGAGGACCCTGAATCTACAACGATCCCTCTTTAAAATCCCTTTCTATTACTTTGTGTAACTGTAATTTGTTTGTGATTTTAAGATGCTCCCTCTTTTTCTTGATGGCACACATGCAAAAAAAAGAAAAAAAGAAAGAAAGAAGCCTAGTCTTCAGGTAAATAGGCTGTGTACTTACAAAAAAATTCAGCTTGAAAAAGATCTCTGAAAAGTCTGCAAAACCAAGCAGCCTTGCAACTTTGGCTTTTGTTGGTGCAAATTAGGCACAATCGATTGAACTGTCAGAAATGACAGCTCACTGACAGAATTACACAAGCCTGATCCTTGTTGCTGGGGCATCCTGGACAAGCCAGGGCTTGAACAGTGTTCAAAATGAGGTCAGAATCAGCCATGCGAGCTCAAGAACCAGGAAATCACCGCCAAGAAAGAAATGGAGGAAGAGGGAAAGTACAAGCAAAGAACAAAGATACAGGAAGCCAGCTCAATGCTGAAGAGAGGGACTTGTGAAGGAGAAAGGAGTAAAGCTAGGCAGAAGAACAAAGCTGTGATCAACAGTGAGAGAAGGCACTGGAATGGATTCCATTGTTTTACTGCCACATGTAGTCTTCTTTAGGGTCAGATGCTCTGTTTCTCCTGGTATGCTTCTTCAGGTATGCTTGAATATAAGAAAGCATCAAAAGAGTAACTTCATATATTCCTTATTTAGAGGGTAAGTGAGTTAATGTTTTCCCCCCCTCTCTCCAAGGAACCCTGGAAATCATAGTTATGTGAGGGTGCCAGAGCTCTCTAACAGAGAATTCCCAGGATTCTTTGGAAAAGCAAGGACAGCTACACAGCTTTGTATATTTCCCAGCAGAATTGGGCATGTTCATTCAGGGGTGGGAAATTAAGTAACTTTTTAGATACTATATTTTAGTCTTATATGTAGGGCTGCCAAGTGGGGGCGGGGAATCCCCCGCTTTGGAGGCCCGATTTCCGCCGCGGCGAAATCGGGCCCCGGGGGGAACTCCGCCCCCGAAGCTGCATCACCAGAGGTGATGCAGCCACGCCGCTCACGTTGGGGGCGTGGCCCAGATCATTGGAGGGAAAACCATATGGTTTCCCCCCCGATGATCTGGGCCATGCCCCCAACGTGAGCATGTAGCACGTCACTTCCTGTGACGTGCTGCCGGCGCGCATGCGCTTTGCGCGCGCGTCCACCGAGAGCTCCCAGAGTCCGGCGAGGCTCCCCTGCTCCGAGGGGTGAGTAGACTTGGCAACCCTACTTATATGGCCTTTTAAAATGACACTGTCTATTTCAGTTGCAAAGCTAAAGTACGCTTTGGTGACCCATGCTGAATTACAGAACTGAGACTAGGGTTACCAACCGGGGGGGGGGGGGGGGGAGTCTGCAATTCTCCCAGAATTGTCAGTGACTGCAGCATTGCAGTTCTCCTAGAGGTAATGGCACCTTCAGAGGGTGAACTCCATGACATTACATCCCTTCTGAGCTTCCGCCTGCCCTGAAATTTCACCCTCCTTTGGCAGTTTGGCAGCTCCTAAATATTCAAGAATTTCCTCAGCCAGAGTTGGCAGTCCCAACTGAGACCCCTGATGGAACCTCTGTAAATGGGAGCCTTGGCAAAATGGATTCAGAGCATTGGCTGACCTGCCTGCCAGCTGATGAAAGACTGCTCCCATTCCGCCTGCTGGGGGATACAGTGGGATGGCCATTTCTGTGGGATTCCATGTGGGCAGAGACCACTGTGTGGTCTCCCTGACCACTTGGAGGTGAGGGAACATTGACAGCCCTTGAGCTTAGCATGTCCCCAGCAAGTCCTTACGACCAAATCCATTAAAGAGAGCCAGTGTGGTGTAGTGGGTAAGAGAAGTGGACTTTAATCTGGTGAATCGGGTTTGATTCCCCACTCCTCCACATGCGTGACCTTGGGCCAGTCACAGTTCTTTCAGAACTCTCTCAGCTCCACCTGCCTCACAGGGTGCCTGTTGTGGAGAGGAGAAGGGGAGGCAATTGTAAGCTGCTCTAAGACTCCTTTGGGTAGTGAAGGCTGGGGTATAAAACCAACTCTCCTCCTCCTCCTCCCCCCCTTGCAGGCTTAACTTGTATGGGAAATTATAGCTGTTTCTATACAAATGCTAGAAGTGTCCGAGGTAAAATCGGGGAGTTGGAGTGCTTGGTGCTGGAGGGGAAAATAGACATTGTGGGTATTTCAGAAACTTGGTGGGATGAGGAAAATCAGTGGGATACAGTGATTCCCGGTTATATATTATATAGGAAGGATAGGGGGGGAAGGGTTGGAGGTGGGGTGGCTCTGTATGTCAGAGAGGGTATAAAGTCCAGAAAGACTGAGAGGCTAAGAGAATTGGATTCGCTTCTGGAAATTCTATGGGTTGAAATAGGGGGGCCAAAAGGAAACTTAACTTATCGCCCACCAGATCAAAAGATAGAGGAGGATTATAAAATGATGAATGAATTAAAGATAGCAGCTAGACAAAAACAGTGTGTCATAATAGGTGATTTTAACTACCCACACATTGATTGGGTCAGTATGTGTTCTAGTCGAGAAAGAGATTGAGTTTCTAGACACTCTAAATGACTGTGCTATGGAGCAGATGGTCATGGAACCTACCAGGGGAGAGGCGATCCTTGATTTGGTCCTAAGTAACACTCAAGACCTGGTGAGAGATGTAAAAGTGATTGCACCACTTGGAAACAGTGATCATAATGTTGTTGAGTTCAACATTTGTACAAATAGAGAATTGGCCAAAAAGACTCACACAACCACTTTTAACTTTAAAAGGGGTAACTTCTCTGATATGAG
>NW_015161454.1:83952-129384 GCF_001447785.1 Gekko japonicus
AGCTGCTGCCAGAGCAACATTTTAAAGAATCTGCACAGTTCATTGAATCTCCAGTGGCCAATCAGAAGCCTCGCTGGGCAAAAGCCCTATCTGACCCCGCCCACTTTCTAAACACACTGGGTGGGTCCCAGGATAGGTGTCAGCAGGCACCACTGTAGCCATGGATGCCACATTGGGGGCGGGGAGGGCTGTTCTATAGGCAAGAAGGTGAATGTGAGCAGCAACATGGCTTCTCAGGAGTCCAAAATTGTGATAGGTCACGTTTCTTTTCTCTTGGTAAGCATGAAAAATGGATCTCAGACTTCTACAGGGATCATAGGAGCTGGGAAAGTGGTTTGCAGGTCAATTTATTCACTTTAGAGCCTGCCCCTCTCACAGAGACTCTAGTAGGATTGCACGGTCTCGATAAATGCAACCAATAGGATTATATCAATGGTGCGACCTCATTTGGAATACTGTGTGCAGTTCTGGTCACCACACCTTAAAAAGGATATTATAGCTTTGGGAAAAGTGCAGAAAAGGGCAACTCGAATGATAAAAGGGTTGGAACACTTTCCCTATGAGGAACGGTTAAGGCGCTTAGGGCTCTTTAGCTTGGAGAAACGACGACTGAGGGGTGACATGATTGAGGTTTATAAGATTATGCATGGGAAAGAGCAGGTAAAGAAAGAGGTACTTTTCTCCCTTTCTCACAATACAAGAACTCGTGGGCACTCCATGAAACTGCAGAGCGGTCGGGTTAGAATGGATAAAAGGAAGTACTTCTTCACCCAAAGAGTGATTAACACATGGAATTCACTGCCACAGGAAGTGGTGGTGGCTACAAGCATGGACGGCTTCAAAAGGGAATTAGATAAGCATATGGAGCAGAGGTTCATCAGTGGCTATTAGCCAAAAGGTATAGATAGGGGCTCTGGGGCAAGGGATGCTCTGTCTTCTGGTGCTTGGGGGGGGGGGTCAACAGTGGGAGGGCTTCTAATGTCCTGGCCCCACTGGTGGACCTCCTGATGGCACTGGTATTTCTGGCCACTGTGTGACACAGAGTGTTGGACTGGATGGGCCTTTGGCCTGATCCAACATTGGTGTCTCTTATGTTATTTTCTTAAATGGGCCTGCAGGCCAAAGTTCCCCCAAAATGAATCCACCCCCATGCTAACACCACCAATGGAGCAGTGATAAAGGAAGTAAGAAAAACTAATGAACAAACCGTAACAATGTGAAAACAGGAGAGCTGGGTGGGTAAAGTCATGAACGGAGTTGGCTGAAGCAGTGGAATGGGGCCAGCTAAATCACCAGCTGCTGGTTGGACCCCGCTCCCCCCGCTGCATCAACTGCATGTGACCAGACAGGATGGGGGGGATGAGGGGGAGGCTGTGCTGCCACAGCCACACCACCTTCTTCCCTCTGTGGGCCTGCAAAACAGGACCGGGTCCTTGCTTTTCTACCAAATCTGCACTTGTGATCAGTTTGGCCTGCATAATTTGGACATTTAGAGAACAATCGTAATTTGCTCTACTCAGAATCCTACTCAAGTATACTCAGTTGCACTGGTAATCATTATCAGCTACACATTTTAACCTAGTATAAGATACAGCAGGTTAACTTAGTATAAAACAAGCTTGTAGTTTGGCTAACTCTCCGTTTAAAAATAAGTACATAAACCATGGTTTGTTTCTCATTGACCAAACTTCTTTGTGTTTGAAAGCTGGTTACCCTGACCTGGATAGCCCAGGATAGCCTGATCTTGTCAGATCTTGGGAGGCAAGCAGTGTCAGTCCTAGTCAGTATTTGGATGGGAGACCACCAAGAAATACCAGTGTCACTATGCAGAGACAGGCAATGGCAAACCATGTCAGAATGTCTCTTGCCTTGAAAACCCTACAGGGTTGTGATATGTTGGTTGTGACTTGATGGTGGGGGAAAAGTTTGACAAATGCATTCTTAACTATCAACAGATTCCTGAGATTGGTCCTCTGTCCTTACATTTTTTAATGCATTGTTGATTCTTGGACTTGACTGTGGCCACACTTAGGGATGGTAATTGTGTCACCTGAATGCAGGTTAACAAAGCAAGCCCTGTTGGTTGACATAATACCAAGATTTCATAACAGGGTCAGTAGCTATTTTGTTAACCATGGTTTGCACTAACTGTGTGACTTGTTGGGATGTCTGAATTCACAAACCACAGTTTACTAAGCACATAGGGAAGGTGGCATTGTTGCTGGGAGACAGGAAGCAGGTAAGATGAATGCAAAACAGATTTTGTGTGTATAATTCTGGGGGTGTGGTTGCCAACTTCCAGGTGAGGCAAGGAATGTTCAAAAAAATTTCAGGTGATCTCCAGAGATTAGGAGCCCTGAAGGAACCATAAAGTTTGGGAGAACTGAAAGTCCTGTAGTGACTACAGAGATTGGATTTCACTACATTTCTCCTATGGTATACCCAGGAGAGTAGCTGAAGATGATGGGTTGTTGCCTGTGAAGACACTAAAGGCCAGAGAATACTTTGGGGTTGAAACAGTGATGGGTCTGCTGTTGTCATGCATCCTATGGGACTTCAGACTGGATTTCTGTTTTAACACTGAGAAAATGCTAAAGATACTTCTGAAAGGCATTTTAGTTTGAGTGATATGAAGCAGAAAATTTAAATTAAAAAACCCAGTTTTGGGGGGAGGAAGTGATCTCACCAAAAAGGACAAGGTTGAGGAGCTGAGTTTGACATAACATGATGTGACATCACAGGATGTGGTGTCACATCCCCACTGAGCTCAGTCCCTCCCCCCAAACACTGCCATCCCCAAATCTCAAGGAATTTCTCAAGCCAGAAGTGGCAACCCTAGACTCTCTTGCAGAAACCAAAAATCACAGTGTATTGTGACTTCTGAATGCAGCCTGTATGGGTCAGTTGAGATATTATGTGAAGCTATGCAAACTATGGTTTGTTTGGCAAATCACAGTTTGGTGCACTATCACTCAAATTCTGATTTGCCTTGACATATGCTGGTTTCATTGCCCTGTCTCTGTAGCCTGGGAGTGTATTCCATGGTAACAACCTGGGGTTAAGGTAGGGTCCATGAATTTTAAATAATGTGAAAGCATAGTTAAGACCTGCCACAATTAACAAACCAATTTCAATCCCCAGTTTCAGATCCTAGTCTAATGGAACCTAAAAGTTAGTGGTGTGGCCTGTGTCCAGACATTATTTGATATGCTTAATGTTCCGCTCATCTCCTAATTTGGCTATGTCTTGGTCAGTGTCACATTGGTTTCCCAAAGAACAGGCAAATAAACAATCTAAGAGCTGGGCCTGCTAGTTACAACGAAGTCACTTCGTGAAGTTTAGCCTACAGTATGCAATACCATCCAGGTCTTTTGCAAACAAATTAGCTTGCAAATTGTTTTGCGTTTGAGTTAGCCAGGGGTAATTTCCTAGAAAAAGAGGTGCAGGAGCTCATTAGCATAACTCATTTGCATATGTCACACCCCCTGACATCACCAGAAGTGTGTCAGAAGGCAACACCCACCGCTCAGGCTCCACTGGACAGTTTTGGATTGGTAGGTATTGGGGGGGGGGACGTGCAGATCTGTCCTCACAGAGGAGGGAGAGCTTGTACCTGAATAAAACTTGGTCTTAAAGGTGCCACTGGACTGTTTTGGACCGGGGGGCCTGGGGGAGCTCTGTAACTTACCTGGCTGCTTCTTGCTCTGACTGAGGGCTGCTGGGAGCAGGGGGTGGGGCTTGTTGCATGTGCCCACCCCCTGGGCTCTTTACTGCCGGAGCTCCGCTCCTGTGCGCTCCTGCAGGAAATGACCCCTGGAGTTAGCAAAATCAGCTCTTGAACCTTCATCAGCTCTGCAAACCCTGTGCTGCTCTTCAATAGCTTGCTGATAGTTGAGTGGGCAGCGGGCAGGACAATGTCTGAAGAATGTGCCCTAAATTTCTAAAAACAACACCAATGTGTTATTTGGCTTCCCTATTGCCCACTGACTTCATGTTTTCTATGCAGGCTGTACAAATTCAGCCTATATCTTCCAGATGACTTTGCTTCCTTCTTATCCCTTTCCAGCACATAATGTACTGTAGCGCTAAGAAAATTAATGCTTCTGAGTATAGATGTTTGCATGAGTCAGCAGAGCTAGCACTGAGTTGATGACACCTTGCCTGCCCAAGGGAGCTGACATTCACAGCTTTATGAAGCTTTTTTTCCTTTTCCCCCTCCCTGATCTTCTGGCAGATTACAGTGCAGTAGATAAATGGGCCAATGAGTAGATTTGAAAACATTATCTTGTGCTTGCATAGCAATTTATGTAACTCACAGTGCAAGAAAGAGCAAACATGAACACAATCCATTAAAGGCACAAGGCAGGAATAATCCTAGTAAATTGAGAATGCTGCCGTTTCAGCTAGTATTTTGCTGAACTTCTTTAACCTTTTGCTGGCTCTCTTTCTTCATGCTATACTGAATCTATGCTTGACCCAGATGTAGATTGGAATTGCCACAAGTGGAAGGAAACTCCTTGTCTCAGTCATTCTGATAATAATTTCTTGATAGTTTCTATTTAAGTCATTTTGCTGAAGTACAACAGGGATGGAGAATGAAGTTTCATAACGGACCAAACTTGCAGAAGCAGGGAGAAAGGAGATTTCCAGAACCCTGAAAAATGTTCTGTGCACCTCAGAAGCTGAACAAAAGGTGGGGACCTGTCTCTAACAGTTTCCATCCTGAGGCTAATTGCAAAGGACTCTGATGCTAAATAAGGATGCTTTTAGTGACAGAAAGAACTGCTCTAGCAAAGGCCTGTAGCTATGTTACCTATCAAGCTGAGCACTTCATATTGTGGGCTGCAAGGGGCTCATCCCAAGTCAGGCAAAAGACCTTCATTTTTTTGGGGGGGGGGAAATCGAGCTCCTCTTTGGCTGCCATACATAGCTGTTGGAAGTAGGTTCAGTTTGGTGGGCAGTTTCTCTTAAACTTCTCTTAAACTTCAACTCCAGTTCTGAATAGAGAGTCCACTTTGCTCTGTTATCCACTAAGCAGAATCTGAATGGCCCGAAAATCCTTGTGCAGTAAAATATCACAAGCTAGGTAATGTGCTTATAATATAACTAGTAAGGGCCAAGCCTAAAAATTCATCATGTAATAAGTTGCCCCCGTATTTTACATCAGAGAACTATATTAAAACAGGATTACAGTAAAGACTAGGCTATTGCATTGACATCATAGTATAGTTTATTGCTATCTTAACATCTGGTGGGGTCCGCACCTCTTATCTTGAATGTGTTTCTATTAATAGGCTATATATTTTTGTGTAAACCCAGGGGGAAGGGGGGGGATGGTGCTTAATACATGGTTAAGCCCTTCAAGGCCCAGCAAAACCAGCTTCGTCCAAATACATATAAAGCTTGGTAGATATACTCTGAGTTACAAGGTTTGCCTGTCAAGAATTCTAAGTGGCGTGGCATTATCATAACTATATTGAAGTAAGGTTGGTTTTTATCATGCCATGTTCTTTGACATTCTGCTTAGTGCATTTGTGCGGCCTGTCACTCAGAAAGTCATCACGTCAAGAGGGATCTTCACTACTCAGTGCATCAAAATGAGCTAAAGTGAAGAGGACACAGAATACATGACAGCTGAGAAAAAGCCTCTTTGGGATGAATCTCAATTCATTATAGCACAGTTAAAATGCATATTGAGAAAGTGGATATTTTTGGCGTAAGTAGGGAACATTTCCCCCATGCAGTTTTAAAGAAAGAGGGATGATGTGATGAGCAAACAAAGGCATTACAGGCCTATTACTGTTCTGCAGGGCCTGTAAAACGGAGCTGTTCCACCAGGCCTTTGGAAGAGGCAGCGGGCGTCCAACAAAGCCAGGCTCCCTTGCTGAAGCCTTCCATCATCACGTGGTCCAGATCAAGAAGACCTAGGGATCTAGCGGAACCAGTCTCGGAGACTGTACACTTAAATTGCTAATGTACCTGTTTTAAATTATATTGTTTTAACTGTTCTTAAATATCTTATTAATGTATTTATTTATTGACCCGTTGTAATGAGCCGAAGGCTTGAGAACCCATTATGTGATCTGCCTTGAGCCCACTTGCGGGGAGGGTGGAATACAAGTCTAAATAGATAAATAAATTACTCTTAACTAAAAACAATGCAGGATCACTGTTCATTGCAGTTTAGAGCTCAGAGTTCAGAAGGACTTAAAGCTTAGAATCAGAGGGTGATTTCCCACAAGTGCTGCTCCGCACTCACTCCTCCCTTTTGCCCCGATGGTACGTGTCAATTTCACACAAGCTGCTGCGCGCCCACATTTTGCCCCGCAGCTTTGTGCAATTTCCCCCGCATCTACTCAGTCCTCAAAAAACGTGAAATTGACACGTACCATCGGGCCAAAGAGAAGAGTGAGTGCGGAGCAGCGCTTGTGGGAAATCACCCAATGAGTGGCACCCCTTTGGTGCAGCCTCCTACCCTCCAAATGTACTTGCCAAAAAGATACATATCTTGGATTTTTGAGAACACAGATTTGTGTTATCTGTTTGAAATATTCAGTGATGTGCATTGGGGCATCCTCTCTTTGTGCCTCCCCTGACTTCTTTAACATAAATAAGTTCTGATAACGACTGAAAAGCAGTGTGTGATCCATTTTATGGAGGGAAGGTGTCACAGTATAGCCCAATCTCATCAGACTTCAGAAGCTAAGCAGGGTGAGTACTTGTACAGGAGACTGCCAAGGAAGCCTCTGTAGAGGAAGGCAATGGCAAAACCACTTCTGCTTCTCACTTGCCTTGAGAGCCCCGTGCTGGGGTCACCATAAGTCAGCTGTGCCATGACGGCACTTTACACATAATCCATTTTGAATAAATGAAATTACAAAGCCGTATGGAGACATCATTTCAGCATGAGGGGGAAGAAAAGCAGGGTCATGTGCATAGTCTTCATTCACTTTCACAAATGTTGAATAATGCACTTTCAATCCACTTTCCAAGCACTTGGCAATTTAATTTTATTGTGTGAAATGGCAAAATCCTCTTGCAAACAATTGCTACAGTACATTGAAAGTGGATTGAAAACACAATGTTCAGCATGTGTGAAAGTGCTGCAGGTCTCCATGTATTAGACTAGTTTGTAACATTGTATCAGAGTCCCCTGGTACAAGGCCACTTTTGCTGATGCAAGGTGCTCTTGTGGAAGAGTCCCTGGGCTGGTGGAACACATGGGCGCCAGTGGATTAAATCATTCATATCCAACCTATTGAACTGAAGGTCTGTATGGAGCCTATGCACAAAAAACTTTATCTATGCTGGGGACTCTCTGTATGATGATGAACACTTGTATTTTAGGTATCCTGACTGTACACATGTATCATTTCCTACGCAGCTGTATATGCATAAACTCTATGCTTAGTGAGAGCCATTTTGACCTTGGGCAAGCCATAGTTTTGTCAGAGGTGTTCTTGAAAAAGAGCCGTTTCTGTCAAGAGCTCTCTCAGCCCCACCTACCTCACAGGGTGTCTGTTGTGGGGAGGGGAAGGGAAAGGAGTTTGTAAGCCACTCTGAGACACCTTTGGGTAGTGAAGGGTGGGGTATAAATCCAATCTCTTCTCATCTTCTCTTCTTACCTTCAGCCCAACACATGGAGTTTTGGAAGAAGATTGTGATCCTTGCTCATTTTCACTTACTGAAATAATATGTGCACATGACTAGTGATGGAAATTTGGACACTAATCAAATAATGCACCAAAAAAGACATTGTTGTTAAGATTCTTATTATTTGTTGCATTACATTCCATCTTGTTTGAATGATAGTACTCAAGGAGACTTTTACATGGGACTCCCAGGAACTCTCCTATTCAGTCCTCAATTGGACCCAGACTTGCTTAGCTTCGGCTGTGGTCACACGGAGCATTAGGCACACTAGAGAGACGGAAGATAGGTGGATTTTCTGGGCGCGATCTCACCGCCACATCTGGGAAGCATAGAGCTCCTGTGGCTCACCCGAGGCTTCACTCCGAAGATACACTGTAAAAAACTAGTACCTCCGAGGTACTAGTTTCTGGAAACCACGGGGCATGGGCGGGCGTCTGATCATGTTTCCGGTGGTAGTTCCGGCGCCCACCCATGTCCCCTCGCAAAAAGGTTTCCCCCCCCCAAGTCTCCACGGATACGCACAAGCACCCAATGGAGCATGCGCACACTTTAGTTTAACAAAAAACCACGACCCCGTTTGCCCCGCGGCCCCACTTCTTTGCAGCGCCGCAGGAGTGTCCTGTGATCGGGACCTCCCCCTAACCACGGGACCTCCACGGGACGTCTGCTCACGCGACCGCGCATTATTTTGCCCCCGGGCAAACAGCCATGCTCCCCCCCTGCATTTTCCGGCCCGTATGACCGGGGCCCTCATCAAGCTGTGTCATGTGCCTTCCCATGATAGCCTAGGACCAGCTTGTTACTATTTAAATTGTTAATATAATCCATTTTTAAAAAATTAGTGACATATGCTAGTATTAATTGTCTTCACTATTCTAGAGCTGTGTTATCTGGTTCAGACTTCAGAGAGGCCAGAGGGATAGGGAGAGGAGATGATGTAACTAACACAGAGCCTTTCTTCCTTATTTACTGGTGTCAGTGTCAGGGAAGCTACCAATACAGCCAAACTTGGCCAGGCCAGGTTGGGCACTAGCACAGGTCAACAATCAGCTCCTTAGATAGTCTTTCAATTTATCCAAGCTGCATTCTTGTAAATATAGTTCCAGACACATCAAAGATATTTGTGTAACTTCAGGCATCTTGGGGCTACATTATCCAGGGTATACTGACCAGTCTGCATGCTGACTCACCATGTGGGGGGGGGGGGAAGCAGGCACCAGCGCATTAGTCCTTTCCCCACCTCTGTGTGATTACCAGCTCATCTGAATACTGCAAACACATGGAGGAAGTCCCTGCACATACGTCCCCTGCCTGTGATCAACATAGGGTTGCCAGGGCCCTCCTGGGAACAGATGGGCAATGGGGAGGGGACTTACAGGGAGCAGCAGGGAGGCCCATCCAATGTACACTGATGTGTCTACATCGCTGCCCATGTGACCCAGAAGTGACACTATCACTTCCAGGACATCGGGCCAATGATCTGGTATTTGACAAAAACTCTATGGGAAATTTGGTTTCTACCATAGAGGTTTTGCCCAAATACAGAGCATCACCTGATGTCCCGAAGTGATAGCATCACTTCCGGGTCACATGGGCTGTGATGTAGACATATCACTTTGGATCTCCCTCTTTTTTGGGGGGTAAGCCCCTCTGGCCAGCTGATTGATGGTGGGGAGATGGGGCCTGACACCGGGGGACCCCTGTCTCCACTAGGGGGTCTGGCAACCCTAGATCAACAATGCTTCTTACTGAATGTTGCTCATCACAGGGAGGCATGTGTGCACACACGTTCTCCATGTGCTCACATCCTGCAGATGACTTAGTGATTGCACAGAAGTTGGGGGCTATCCCTCCCTGCATTGTGAGTTCTGGGTCATCTGCACAGATTTAGAACTTCAACTGAATCAGAAAGATTGCCTGAGGTACTGGAGGTAAGAGATTGGTCCAGGCCAACTCCTTGCCTTGCTGATCTCAGTCCTGGAATCAGCCTTTCTCACCCAAACAATAAGCAGGGTGACTAGAAGAAGAAAGGTGAATAATGAGAAACAAACAATAAACAGAAGTTAAGTTTTTAAAACTGACAATGAAATTAAAAGGAACATTTCCTTCCCAAAAAGCCTCCATAGACATCAGTTTCTTATTTAAGGTTTCTGCCAAACCTAGCATTTATGTTGGAGCTATAAATTTTTTTTTCTGTTTCCCTGTGTGAAAACTTTTGATGCACTTGGAATTGTGAATGCTTGAACTGCTGTACACCCATCTGAGCTTCTAGATATTAACTTGGTTTTCCAGTTCAGTCCTTCTGAACAGAAGAGGAACGGTTAAGCGTCAGTGTTTGACAGGAGTAAGAAAACATGGAAGTGGTTTCCCTAATTCTGCATCTTCTGTGACACCTGCGCACAGATGTGTCAGCAAGATAGTCAGAATTGCCATGGACCAGTCATCTGTTGCAAATAATAGGGAGGATGTTACAACAGGTCTAGTATCCCATTCATCAAAGGGAGAGAGAGGGGAGAATTGCTGATATGTTATTGTAACTTTGGTGACAGCCTGTTTTCTGGGGTGCAAAATTTTGAAGAACTGTTGCAAATGTAACATTAACATTCACCAGAGCTTGTCCAGAAAGCCTTTCTCTTAGGAATTTATCCTTCCTGGAGCTCTGTGCTGGCTCATAGCTTCACTAGAAATCAATAGACCTTTACAGAGGCAGAAAAAAGCCTGCCCTCGCTTAACAGCTGAAAGGCAGGGCAATGGAAAAGCAACTGATTTAATTATCCTTGGCACATAAGGCTTAATACCCAGAAAAATATATCCCGATCATCTAAGCCACACAAGAGCTATGTGGTTGCCTGGCAACCTCTATTAGGCATGCCTATTATGTGGTTTTGAGATTTTATATGTGTGTATGTGTGTGTGGCATGGACTACAGTACATTGCATTTCACCAACATTTTAAACATTAATTTCCCACTGAAACAAAACTGCAGTTTTTAAAAAGTGCATTTTTAAAAGCAATGTCTGATTAGTATGATCTCATGCAATTGCAAAATTAATTAGAGTAAATGTATTTTTCTCTGAACAAGGGTATAACCATGTTGCTTTTCAGAAGAACTGTTCCTCAATAATAAAAAATAATAATTTAAAAAAAGAACTGTTCCATCCTTAGTTGTACATTTGGAGCATATATTTTATGACACCATCTTAATTATTTCAGGACGCAATTTGAAATTTTTCTCCATCCCCCTTCTCTCTAAATTCTTTCTGACATGGTCATCTACACATGGCTGATGATAACTGCCCTTTCCTTTAAACATGTAGAGCACTGTTTTTGTTCAGAACTCTAGCCAATGGAATGACTATAGTGCAGAGCTTTCTGATAGGGCATTCAGTGAACACACTATGAGTGGCAAAAATATACCTTAATAGGTTTGGATGTTTCCAGGGTCACGTAAATGTGTAGGCTCTTGCGTATGATACTGCAATGCAAAGTTCACTTTCCTGGGACTGAGCCCCATTGAATAAACTAGGACTGACTTCTGAGGAGACCTGCTCAGGATTGCTCTCCTTCACATGTATGAACATGAGGACTTTTTTTTTAGTACAAAGTATGCATCTCTTTCGTAACTCAGATAATGCAGTATAACATTAAGCAATTGCCCACAATAAGAAATATATTCTATAAACCTCAGGACCTTTTTTGTTTTTGATGGCATCTGAAAAGCTTGTTTTTATCTAAGATTTAATTCTTCTTAAGAAATCACCTGGTTTATCAGCACACTAATGTTTGTAACACAGTACTTCTATTTTTTGAAAGATCAATAAGTATGTGCTTGCCTTATGGCGTATACAACTGAACAGAATCTATACATTAGTTATGAGTTATCTCCATTTAAAACTGTAACTGACTACTATTCCATTAACTCACAATACCATCATCATCACCACCACCACCACCACAACCTGATACCAAAAATCTGCCACTGCCAAGGCAGCCTTTTACCATCTACAGCTAATTAGACAGCTGGTTCCCTTCCTCGAACGCAATGACCTGGCAACAGTGATTCATGCTATGGTCACCTCAAGATTAGACTACAGCAATGGGGCTGCCCTTGTATCAAATCCGGAAGCTGCAGCTAGTGCAAAATGCGGCAGCCAAGCTGTTGATGGGTCTCTCTATATGAGACCACATCCAGCCTGTGCTGAAGGCATTGCACTGGCTGCCAATAGCTTACCGGATTCGTTTCAAGGTGCTGGTTTTGACCTTTGAAGCCCTATATGGTCGGGGGCCTGTCTACTTGAGGGACTGCCTTTCCCCATTTGTGCCCCAGAGAATACTCAGGTCAGGGACATAGAACCACCTGACTCTCCCTGGCCCAAGAGACACCAGGTTGACCATTACTAGAGCCAGGGCCTTTTCAGTGGCGGCTCCACACTGGTGGAATGAGCTCCCAGATGACATCAGGGCCCTGCGGGACCTTCTACAGTTCCACAGGGCCTGTAAAATGGAGCTCTTCCACCAGGCTTTCGATTAGGAGCTGCCACCGTCGAATGAGCCACCGGAACATCTCACGGCCACTATGGGATCGTATACTGAATGCCGCCATTATCTGTACTGTCCTTACTAGCACTTTATGATGGTATGTAGGTTGCTTTTGTGTATTTTATTGTATTTATTGTTTTATTGCATTTTAATGTCTGTTCGCCACCTTGAGCCAGTTCGCCCGGCAAGGCGGGATACAAATTGAAAATAATAAATAAATAAATAAATCACTTAAGTCCCAGTCATGAATTAGCTCTCTCATTTCTTATCTCTCAGTATGTTTCTGAGATATGCGCCTCAATTCTATGCATGTTTACTTTGAGGTTAATGGAATTTACTCCTAAATAAGAGTACACAGAGATACAGTCTTATTCATGTAAAATAGCAAAGCCTTGATTAATACCACAGGTGAGGTGATAATCTGGACTGCTACTACATTTTCAAAGCAAAAACAATACACACTATACAACCATTAAGATATTTCACTTTTCAAAATACTACACTATAACATGGCACATTTTGTTTTGCTCTAAAACTTAAAATGGGTTATGCAATTACACTACAATTAACTGTTAAGTCATCAAATAGAATTTAAGACAAAACTTGTAATCAGCAATCCTCCTATCATAGAAAAGGTAGCTGAGGTGTATCGTAATTAGTTTACTGATGTGTACCCAAGAACAAGTAAAACAAAATTAAAATCATATTTCCCTTTCATCATCTGACAGCATATTTTGGAATTTATTTGCATCATAGAACAATGGTGTTCATTACCATGATCATAGGCCAACAGTTGGGAAATTAAATGTGTATATGGAGGCAAAAGAGAGTGGAGTAAAACAAACTGAAATAAATATGAACCAATTTCAAGGTCAGATTTGATGCAAGCAAAAGCGTATTGATTTTTTTTGTTTATATACAGTGGATGTAATTGAAATGTCAACATCGACTGTATGAGCTTGTTAAATTGGCTGTAGTATTTCTAATTTGAAGTACAAGGGACACAAATGCAAAAATCAAATGACGACATAACACTAAGTGCTAGAGATTATTGAAATGAAGCCAGGAATATGTATAAACATTCTTCCTTTTGCTCTTGCTCTCTCTTGTGAATTGGTATGACTGTACCGAATAACAGCATGTAGAGGATTTTTCCCCCCAGTCTGTGAAGTATTTCCTATCTACTATCTCTGTAATTTTTACAACAACCTGATAAGGTAGGCTAGTATTAGTACGAATATATTGATGTGGGGAGTTAAGTATGAGAGTTTGTGATGGTCACTTAGTGAGGCAGTGGTTGAAAGGAGGTTTGAAACCCAAACCTCCCTGTTATCCCACTCTTAATCAATATAGCATGTCATCTCTTACTGGCATTTATGTGAGGTAGGTTACTCAGATGGTAGACCACTGAGGAATCCAGTGTCAGGCAATGGCAAACCACCTTTGGCCCCTGTCACACGGGCAGGAAACTGCAGAGGAGAAGTGTGGCTGTTTGCCCCGGGGCAAACTAACATGCAGTAAAGCGATCAGACCTACTGTGGAGGTTCTGTGGAGGTACTGTGGAGGTTCCATGGCAAGGGAGAGGTGCCGATCACAACACACGCCTGCGCGCAATGAAGAAGCGCGCGGCGCGGCGAACTGGTTTTCTTTTTTTGTGTACACTACGAATGCGCATGCTCCGTTGGGTGCGTGTGCGCATCCACGGAGACGTGGGGAAAAAAACCCAATTTTCCGCAAGGGGACATGGGCGGGCGCCGGATACCACCGGAAACGCGATCAGACGCCCGCCCTTGCCCCGCAGTTTCTGGAAACTAGTACCTCCAAGGTACTAGTTTTTTGCTGCGCTTTTTCGGCAGGAAGCCTCAGTTGTGCCACGGAAGCGCTACGCTTCCCAGATGTGCTGGTGAGATCGCGACCGGAAACTCCGCTTGTCTTCCGTATCTCTTGCGTGGCTAATGTTGCGTGTGACCGCAGCCTATGTACATCTCTTGTCTTGAAAACCTTACGGGGTTGCCATAAGTTGGCTGCAAATTGACAATATTTTCCACCAGCACCAGGAATTAATAATTAGAGGAACCTAGGCTAAATCTTGCTCCATAAGGGATATCACCTGATTCTCTGAAACAGCTCAAAAGAAGACTGAGGAAAGGTATCTAGCGAAGCGGGGCTTCCTTCGTGGGATCCTGGCTCTTTGGCACTTTGCTTCTTGTCCAAGTAGCTCTTCAGTTAATCAATTTGTTGACCATTGCTCAGAGGACTTGTGCACAGCTGAGGATTTATCTATTGATTTCTGTATCCAGATATAACAACTATATTTATCTTTGGTAACAGCAAGCCTAAGCATAAGAAATAGCAAGGTGAAATTCACTACAAATAATAATATATCCCCATATATCAAGGATACTCTGTTTAAGAATAAACTCAAACAGCTGTTACCAGTTAGACTGCATTGGCATGCACTTTCATAGAACACTCATTGGAATTATAGAGCATCTCTAATTTGTTCTTTATATACGAGTATGTTTTGGGCTTTTGTGGAACATTCAACTCCCTTCCCCCCTTTTAGCATCCTTCTGGAGGTTTTTTTGTTGTCACCTAAAAATGCACCCCCACAGAAAGCTAGTTGTAGTGATGAAGCATCACACTTAGTGAATCTGTCATGTGTGCTAGCAAAATTGTGGAGCATGAGCTTCAGCTCAGGCACATTTACTGACAGAAACTGGTTTTCCTTTTGAAAAGTCCTCTTTTTCATTTGGAAGCACTGGTTTCTAGGGGGCTGGTTTCAATTAGGAATAACAAATGGGAATTGAAGAGTTAAATCCTGTATTCCACCCCTCCCCCAAATCTAAATCGGGACCACAGACACCTCTAATTTACCTTTCAGAGCTGAATAAAGATCTGTGATTTTTGTCACATCTGTTTGATCCTCACTTGCTTTATATTCCTACCTCTTTGGCATCCAGTAAAAGAAAACAGATGAATGTTCGAACATACATGTAAGCAGAAAATCAAGGAACTAACCTGACAGTTGAAAGGTGAAAAGCAAAGCAAATTTTCTGAAGCCTAGAAAGCCTAGAATAGAAATTCAAGATCAGAAGATTATGGATGCATAAAACGTTGTAGAGAAAAGTATTATGCCAGTGTTTTCACAGAAACATTAGGGTTTTTTTCAGATGTGATGTTTTGGGAGGATCCAACCATGTGTACTGGGAACACACAAAATCTTTCCAATATGCATTATTTCCATTTTGTTTGAAACAGGCATCACAGGTGTCTTTTATTTATTGGGCATCTAGTGACTATGACCTTGTCAAAGAAGTAGGATTAGGTAAAGGAAATTACAAAAGTTGTTGTGGATCTTCTTCAGTTTGAGGGAATCTGAAAGAAAAGGTTCAGAGTGAACCCATAACAAGCTTAAATTAATGTGCCTCACCCAGGCTTTTCCTTTGACTGTCTGTGGTCTGAATAATCCTTAATGCTTGTGGGTACAAACAGGCTTTCATTGATTAGCAACTAGGTGGGATCCTTTCACACATTCCGTTCACACCAGCATACCCTTTCCCAAGAGTCAGAGATCTGCTCATCACCAGAGACAGGCTTCAAAACTGGGTACTCTGTTCTCTCCCAGAGGTAGAGCTAAATCACCCTGCTCTGCCATATTACCAGGCCAGGCAGAGATATCTTTCAAAAAGCCTGCTCTCTTTCTGAGGCTGACCTGAACTTAATTGACTCTGTGCTTCCCTCCAGCATTCCATCTGTCCTCTGGAAGGTGGTTGGAAGCTAGAACTGAACTCCCATAGGCTCAGGGATGAAACAGCTGAGTACCTGTTTTTTTTTCTTTTGGAGCAGAACAGTCTCCTGTACATCAGCCTCCCCCCCCCCCCCCAAAAACTTGCTGGTACTCAGAACTGGTGACTACTGCCACACATACACCCCCCCCACCAAAAGACCTGATCACAACACTCTTTTTTGTCATTAGTTGTTCTTCATTAAACCAAAGCTGCTGTTTATGTTGACCTAGGGCCATATTAGCAAAAGTTTACTTTTATAATGTAATGTGGGAGGCAGTTATTGAACAGTTCTGGTTGTACAAACAAAGGCTACTACAGAGTTTATGTGTGCCACCATATTTGTTCATATCATGTAAAACCACCTCATATTGTCAGACCATTGACTCATTTAACTCACTGGTCCATCTAACTGAACTAGACTGATTGAACCAAACTATATTGATTGGGTTCTCTGGACAGCTACAATAGCTAGCACATGAAGGGAATTAACTGGCCAAGATTTTTAGATGGTTAAAGGGCTAACAGATGTTTTACAGAAAGGGAATGATAGCAACGAACATTTTACAGTAATCCAAGTGAGAACCATGCACAGGTTTATGAAAGGGCACTAAACCAATTGTGCAGGATGGTCCTATGTATCTGTTACTTATTGTAATATCTCATGTGATATCCTCATCTCCTAATAAAGCATTTGCAAAAACCAGTGGATTACTAATAAACATGCCAGTTGTCAGTAATGTTGAATTGCATCATTTCAAACAGGCAAGTGGGCCTTTTTATAGTGACTCTTTGTTGACCACTTGCTCTGAATTTTTATGTAGTTTGGCTCTTTATGAAAGGTTGTTCCCCCTTGCTTTAACTGGAGATGCCAGGGACTGAACCTGGAACTACTTGCCTGCAAAGCACCACTGAATCACAATTCTATGAATCACATGAGTCATTCTTTACATCCGTACATTGGCAGACTAATACTAAAACAATGATGGGTATGGCAGAAAAGGACACATTCTAGCAAATGGCTTCACAAGCAGGTTTATACTTTCAAGAGCTCGAGTGTCCCAGTTCAGGTCTTGCCTGAAGCTAAAGGTGTTTCTACTAACCGACAACAATTATGCTTAGCAAACTAGAATTTGGGCCTGGAGAGAGAGCTTCTACCATCTGCTCTGCTTTTCCTCTCTATCCCTTAGAAGCTTAAAGGGAAACTGCCTTCTGGAAGTGCTTGAAGAGAGATTGTTGCCACTGAGGGAAGTGTTTGCCATCTGCTCCATTCCTTTCCTTCCCTGTAGATGACAGGCAGCCTTGTTCTAGTAGATGGATTGTGGCTAGGGGTGTCAAAATCCATGTGGGGCCTGGAGTTCTGCCAGAGTCACAGTTCCCTTGGAGAAGATGGCAGCTTTGGAAGGTGGATTCTAGGCTGTCACATCTCTGCTGAGTTACCGCCCATTCCTAAACCCTGCCTTCCCTAGCCTCTTCCTCAGAGCTCCAGTGATTTCTCTATCCAGAGTTGGCAACCCTAATTGTTGTGGTAGAGATGCCAGCCTCCAGGTGTGCTCTGGGGATCCCCTGGAATCTACAGTTCATCTCCATCCTACAGAGATCAGCTCCCCTGGAGCAAATGGATGCTTTGGAGGGTGGACTCTGTGGCACTGAACCCTACTGAGGTCCCTGACCTCCCCAGACTCCACCCCCAAATCTCCAGGCGTTTCCCAACCTGGAGCTGCCAACCCTACCCCCACCTCCTGCCAGTGGCCAGGGTGGACCCTGCAACCCTATATTGTGGTGCTCCCCCCCACCCATATTGTAGGCCATACTGAGTGGAGAAAAATGAGATAAAAGTACCCAAATAAATACAATAACATTTTAGCAGTGCTCTTGATTCAATCAGGAAAAAAAATTTACTCTTGAGGAAAGCAGGACGATGTTCTATACAATATTCAGCTGATGTACCATGCAGTAGAGACTCTTGAAATCATACACCAGTAGATGGAATCAGCAATATTTTCTCCCTCTGTTCCCTTTGCTGTAACAAGTGCTAAGGGATGGGAAGGAAACTTTGCTGGCTCCAGCAGGCTTTGTGTTCTTGTCCAGTGTTAACTCTCTGCACTGCATGCCACTCGCCTGACGAGAGTACACAGTGCTCTTTCATCTTGATTGTTTGCACTTAGCTGGTAATTATGGTTTCCTCTTTTTATATTTAAAATGCATTCTGATCAGATCTTTTGTTTTCTTTTAACAAAGTCAGGGGCCTTTGCCTACCTCACAATCATCATTTGATTTGCTGTCCACCAACATCTTGTTCACAATCTATTTTAGGCTATGGGCATCCTGAGGAGTTCTCAAGCCTCAGGACTTCAGAAATGCAGGACCTTTCAGAAAATGGGTTTATGCATCACTTTTTCCCTTGCATTGGCCTGCTTTTGTTCTTTATTTAAATGACATTTAGCTGTGCTCCCTTCCCCCATGTGTGCTGTCACACCTCAAGCTGAAATTCTAACCTTTAGAATGGAATAAAATTATTTCCAAGGCAACCAACTGTTAATACTACACAGAATTGTGTCTTCGGGTGAAGAGGAATCAGGAGAAGAAAAGAAATGTAATCTTTCTTTTTGCAATTCTCAAACACGGAGACATGTGGACAAAATAGATTGTGAACAATAAGCAGGATTGTTTTCACACACACCCTCCATCATTTTAGCCACTTCCTAAAAAGCAGTCTCTAAGTTGCTAAAGGGCAATGTCAGGGCAAAATGACACATATTCAAAATGCAATCCTCCACATACACAGCTGGATCCAGACTAAATCAATGGTTTCCACCAGTACTCCCTTCTTGCAGCAGGCTCTACTATTCCCCTGATTTAATGAAGATCAGAGGGCTGCAGTAAGAGGGGAGAGGCAGGAGAATTCTGTGATGCTGCTGGAAAATTTAGTCTGGGGAAAAGTGTCTTATATCAAGACCCGAGGATTTCACAGGCTGCCTAGACTGGAGATTTACACAGTTTATCCTATGCATACTAGTAGGTTGCAAAGATGGATATTTCCTACTTTCCTATTCCCACAGCAGCCCCCAGTAATCTTCCAGTGCTGAGGTACAATATGCCGTATGTTATGGGGGGCTGCTCTGAAGAAAAGGGAGAGGGCAAAATATCCAATGGCACAATATTTTTCCTCCTAACTACACCCCCTACCATGTTGCATGACATCTTCTCCATGAGGATCCCTTTATTCTTGACATTAGCTTTGCAGAGGTCATGAGGCTGCTGAAAGAAGGAAAAGGTGAGAAAGATGTGCCTACACAAAATATGCCAAAATAAGTTATGATGGCCCCCTTCCATGTCCATCCCCCAGAGACTAAATTTTCTCTCTATTTTTCTTTCCCCTCACTGTCTGAACAGCCCTGGTAATGTGAATTCTTCTCCCCTGAAGAAACTTGGCTGTCCCACCCTGTCAGTAAGATATATTGTGGCCCCTGCCACACGGCAGGGAAAACACCCGGCAAAGCGCGGCTAAAGAGAGCCGCATCAAAAAAGATACGCGCGGGCGGGATCCCACGGATCCCGTGCACCACGCGCCGTTGCTCCCCAGCACGATCACATGCCAGGGAGGAAGAGTCGGAGGCAAGGGGGAGGCTGCCAAACTGCGCATGCTCAAGCATGCGCAGTTTGGCCGGAGGCCGGGATGTGCCACTGCAAGGACGCGCGGCCAATCCCACAGCCGGTTTGAGGCGCTCTACTTCGCAAGAACCACCCAGGTAGGTGGTTCTTTTTAGTGTGGGGTTTCACTCAGAAGAGACAGATCGGGGACGGGCAGGCAACGATTCCCAGATGTTGCCGTGGGATCGCGCCGTTTAATCCGCCCCCGTTCTGTCTCGCTCCCGGACCAAAACCCCTCGTATGAACGGGGCCTTTGTTTATTTGGTCAGCCCAGAAACCCAAGGGAAGGTATAGGATTGGCCATTAACTTAAACCCTTGAAAATGGCACTTGAGACACTTTGAAAATTCAAAAATAACAAAACGTTTTATTTAACATCAAAGGAAAAGGTCAGGTGAAATCAGGGGTTGAAATTACTAAGGTAAAACTAGTACAAGCACAGATGGTCTTATATATCAGGCTAATGAGAGGTTCTTAATTTATTCACAGTTACTTAGGTCTCCATATTGAGAGGCTTTTGTTCCAGTATTTTCCCAAACACTCTAGTTCAGTTTATTTGAGTAATCGCTGACTCTTTTGGTGCCCAGATGGCTGGTACCCTCTTCCTAGTACCCAAACCCCTTATCTTGGAACACCAGTACTCTTCTTGAGTTGTTCACTGACTTTTAAGGTTTCTACAGGCTGTTTATTATCACACCAGACCAGGGAATTCTGTACTCCCCAGAGATAATGCTCCCTGTTTGACTGGGTAGGGAATCTTCTTCTCTCTCTAGAAGATCGATCCCCTTTCCTTTGGCTTGAATGGGAGTCTTCTCTACTACCCCAAACTTCCTTGCTAAACTTTCACCCAGTTCTCTCTCTGTGTTTAAACTGCTCTCATCTATTGCTGAATTCAGACTGTGTTCAGTCAATGCTGAAATCTGATTGTTAGCATTGAACCCTTTTTCTGTCAGTGCTATTCTCAGATGGTCTCAGTATTGTCAGTTATGCTGCAATGGGGGTTGGGGAGTTCATTCTGTGTCTTGGTAATCGCTATTGCATTCCTATCTCTGCTGTTCTGCCTGCTTATAAGCAATGCTTATAAGCAATGCTTATCTCTACAGATGTGCAGGAGGATGTTGTCTTGGAGGTTGTATTGTCTGGAAGTCTCCTATGTACCGTGAGAGACTACTGCTTCCCAGCTTTCGCCACCTAACGGTTTCCTAGCTGGTCCCGCGCGTGGGAGGGTAGCTAATTGGCCCATGCCATGGGGGGTGCATACGAATGCCCTATATCCTATTATGCTCAATGGGTTGCCGCCATTCTTAACAGTGCCTGTGTTACTGCATCTATAGCTTTGCAATAAAAGTATAACCGTTCCTGAATGTGCGTACTTCGTTGTAAGCTGTGGGTTCTGACAAGTATACATCTCTTCTCAGTTAAGGCAGGAATCTGACTGACTCTCCTCAGCATCCAGCTCTCTCAAGACTTTCTTTGCTTAGCTGATGCTAATCAAGTAGATTGCTTAGAGCAACCAGTCACTCAAGGTTCTCTGGCTCTGGAGGAGAATTAACCCTTCACAGTCTTTTAGTTGTTGGTACAGCTCTTCTAAGCCCCTTAAAAAGTGTAGTCCATCACACAAGTCTTTAATACACAAGGTTTTGTAAGTTTAAGGTATACTTAAGAAGCAGGCTGAATAGCCCAGCTTAGCCTGAGCTTGTCAGAGTTTGGAAGTTAGCAAGGAACAGCAAAACAACTGTGAGCTGAAATACCCGCAAGTATAAATGTACAAAAAGAGACTTCAATAAAGTGAAAAGCAGCATATAATTAGCAATATCAGTAACAAATATTACACATAGGAATGAAAAATTCACAAAATCATGAAGGAAAACAGTCAAGCTCACAGTTGTTTTGCTGTTCCTTGCTATATTAGACTGTGTGCTGTATTGTTTGTTGCTAGAGTTTGGAAGTTAGCAGGATCAGCCATGGTAACTATTTGGATGAGAGATAGGGTTGCCAAGTACTTACCGCAATCCGGTGGGGGACACATGCTCCCCGGCCGGGACATTTCTCCCTGTAACACACCATGCCGTCGCCAGGAAATGACGCTGGGAGATGCTCTGGCAATGGGGCTGAAAACTTGATGGTACCATCGAGTTTCTTGCCCCATTGCCAGAGTGTCACCCGGTGTCACTTCCTGGTGACAGTATGGTGCGGCGCATCTGTTGTCCCCGCGGGAATAATCCTGCGAAGACGTCTTTGTCCCCCGCCGAATCACGGTAAGTACTTGGGAAGCCTGATGGGTGTTGCGCGGTGCATGCATAGGACAGCCTGTGAGCCTGCAGAAAGCAGTGGTCAGCCACCAGGACTGTATCAGCCACTCCAACTCACCAGCCACTCTTCAGCACTCAACAGCAAAGATTGCTCTGTATAGCACCACACAAGACAGTCCTGTGGTAAAACTATATACACAATTTATTTACAATATGTACAGTCCTCAGACAAAGTGCTCCGCCAGTAACCATCACAAGAGAGAAGGATAACAGGGCAGCACTTGTCCACTTATATACAGTAGAGCATCCAATCAGCTTAGTGCTGACTCATTGTCACTGACCTCACTCCTAATCAGGACTTAACCGGTCAGGACCAGTTTCCAGCAGCTTGCCTGCTGACAGTTAGATCATTCTGATCTGACAGCTGGATATTAATATTCAACATGGTCACCCGGCGTCACTTCCTGGCAACAGCATGGTGCGGCGTGTCTGTTGCCCCCGCGGGAATAATCCTGCGAAGACATTTTTGTCCCCCGCCGAATCATGGTAAGTACTTGGGAAGCCTGATGGGAGATCAAGGAAGGCTGGGGTTGTTATGTGGAAGAAAGCACTGGCAGACTATCTCTGCTCGTGTCTTGCCTGGAATGCCTCATGGTGCAACTTGAAGCTCCTCCTCCTCCTCCAGATAATCATATACCAAGCAATACAAACAGATACGGCAGACATCTGCAATTGTTTTTCGGTAATGTATAAGGTAAAATAAATGGCATCTATTAAAACAGGAATGGGCAAGCACTTTTTCTGCACTTTTAATAGCTGTATAGGCAAAGATATTTTAGCAGGTGCAGAATTTCAAACCTCTGCAGCACTGTGAGATTATAAACCACACCTGACGAAGTTACCTCATCCATACACCTGTGAAAGGAATCAAAGGCGGTCTACTCGTGTTCTAGAAAAATGGTTGTAACAATTCGTGGGGTCATATATGACAGAAAGGGGACTAACTATATTAAAGTTATTGTCTCACCAGGTACTGGAATGCTGCTGTTGCTGTCAAAGTAAGGGTTTTTGGCCCTGAACCATTTTTCAGGTTTAATTTTTTTTCTCTCTTCTAGGGAACACAATTTGCAGCAACATCCTGGAACTGTACTTATTTAGACTACTGGCACTTCGTAACATAGCAGCTTTTAAAGCTCTCTGCTAGGATAACCCCATTTGTAATGAGATTTATATGTAGCTATATATTAAATAGACACACATATATAGTTGAATTGCCTTGGAATACTGATAAATCCTAGATATTAAAGTTTTAAATCTGAAAGGGTGGAATTTTAAGTGGTGCAAAGAAGCACCAAAAAAGCACATCGGGGTCTTTGATAGAGGACCAGAGAAAATGTTGGATGTTAGATCTTAAGATGTCAGTGGGAAGCATTCTATGTACTTCAATGAAGAGCAGAGCTGGTCTTTAGTACTTTTACCGGCAAAATGCCTATGGAGTTCAATGACAGCTTCGGCCTTGCTTTAAAGGATGATGCAAACACCACTGGGGAAGAAAAGGATTAATACTCCCCCTCCTGTTTTGCCTAGAAGAACAGATCGAAGTAAAAAATTCATTTCATGACACAGTATATCAATGAAGAAAACTCTCCCCCACCCACAGATCCTGCTAAGGCTAATGGAAGAGAGGGATATATTCAAGTCTGGTTGTAATTTCAAAAACAATCTTTTCGATAAACACCATGGAGCAGACTTTCTGTAATAAGATCTTGACCAGTTTCAAAGGCTGATGTTACTCAGAAGGTTAGAACAGGTGGCCTTAGGGGTCTCTTCTGATCTTACATGCTATGATTCTACCAGAACAGGCAATGCGGGAATACAGAATAAAGCAAATTACTGGATGTTTCGACTGAAACAAGAAGAACATTCCACGTCAGTGGTTATTTGGCTATTATTCCTGTTCATATAAATGGTATTTCCCCCCCTTTCTTCCTTAAATTCATGCTGGTTTTGTATGCTTGCTGCTGTTCAGTCCATTACATTATCTGACAAGGTAGACTACAGTCCATGAAAGCTCACGCCTTGAAAATAAAAGAAGTTAATCTTTATGGTGTTATTTATTAAGACTTAAAAAAAAAAGAATCAAACCACTACAAAATAAAACAGCTCTGGGCTGGAATGCTGCAGAGAGTATGTTCTTATCTCCTCATATCACTTTAATTGAAATGCTTTGCAATACAATCTGCTCATACATTCAGCTGTCAGTCATTATGTGCACAATGATCATGTGACAGCTGGTGCAATATGCATAAAATAGGAGATCCCTGACTGAAATTTCCCTTTTGCACTGAACCCCTGAATAGCTTTACATGGTTACATGGTGGCCTGAGCAAGATATCTGCCAGTCATCACATCTTTCCCCCACCTTTCTTGCAACGACAACATATCTGATTCTCTCACTTTCCTTTTAATCCTCACAGTTGTCACAGGCCCTCCTGCTCTTGTCTTCTCCCAGTTGTCACATTTCTCCTCTATACTGGGGCTCAGCTCAGTGTGTCAAGCACCAAGGGGCCTTTTTAAAATAGAACACCCCCTCCCCTTTCCCCTTTTTCTAGGGATGCTCTAAGATAGCTTGTCACCTGGGGATTCCTACTCCAAATTGCCCCCTCCTTTCCCTTTCTGGATGCTTCTGGCTGGCCGGTGATGTGCATGGAGAGCCAGTTTGGTGTAGGGGTTAAAAAGTACTGGGTTCGCCGCATGGAGGACTTGGACGATGACATGAGGTTGCGCACGTTTATTGTACTTAACACAAGACTGACTCTAATGGCCCGACAGGGCCAACTATATACATATCCACCCAGCACCCCCTATTTCCATTGGAGGGTTTGAATGTCCCGTTAGCCGAGTCAAAGCATTGCAGGACGGCGCGGAGGCGGGAGGCGAAGTCGTCGGGGGATGCCGTGGTAATCAAGATGCCGTCGAAAAACAGCATCACTCCAGGGATCCCTTTTAACAAGGAGTCCATTAGTTGTTGAAAAATCCCCGGGGCTACGCTCACGTCGAATTGTAGCCTCTTTACCTTAAAGGCCCCCCTGTGGGTGACTATGGTCTGCGCGTGGCTGTGGCCTCGTCAACCGGCAGCTGTTGATAAGCTTGCACCAGGTCTAGTTTCCTGAAAATCTTAGCTCCTGCTAGCGAAGCCAGAACATGACTAACGACCGGGACCGGGTATGAGTGGTCGTGGAGGGCCTTATTAATTGTGCATTTGTAATCCGCACAGATGCGGACTTCACCATTTGGCTTGAGGGGGGTCACGATGGGCATTTCCCATATAGCGCGTGGAACTGGCTCCAGTACACCTTGCGCCACCAAGCGGTCCAGCTCTGCATCAATTTTAGGCCGTATGGCGAGTGGAGCTGTGCGGAACCACATACAGATAGGAGCCACCAGGGGGTCTAACTGTAAGGAGACTGCGGGGGCCTTGTAGCAACCTAAAGACCCATCAAAAACAGCCGGGAACTCCCCGCAAATCTCCAAAAAATCTCGCAGACCACATTTAAGTACTCCCCCGACCCCCACTGAGATGGCCAGCGGCGCAAACCAGGCCCAGCCCAGTAGACTGACCAGATTTCCCTCCACCACTATCAGGTCCAACAGTCCCTCGAACCCCTGGAACTGTGCCCGAAACGTCCCCACCCCCCTGATTGGAACCGGGTTCCTTTGGAAGTCCCCAAACTCAAATGGGAGGGTCGTAAGCGGGGTCCCCCCTTAGGGCAAAGTCCACGGAAATGATGGACGCTGCTGACCCCGAGTCCACTTCCATTGTGCAAGGGGACCCTTCGATCCAAACCGTTAACTGGATCTTTGGGGTATCCTCTAACTTGGGGAGGACGGAGTACCTGTAGGGATGGCCGGTCTGTGAGGAGGTAGAGGTTGGACGTCTCTGCTGCCGTCTCGTGGGTGGCGGCATGGCGGCGTTCCTGAGTTGGGGGCTGCTGGTGCCAGCTTCCCTTTGACTGGCAGACGCAAGCGAGGTGACCCTGTTTCCAACAGGTGTGGCAAGTCGCATCGCGGAATCGGCAAGACTTGCGCTCATGTGCCTCGCCGCAACTGGCACATGAGGAACAGCCTGTGGTCTTTCTGGTGGGTCCAGAGGCCGCAGGACCTGGTGGCTTTTGGTGTGAGGGCGGCCAGATGAGACGGACATCCTCCTTCTCTGAGTTCTCGAGGCCCGAGTCGGGGAGCACGAGGTGAGATGCTGCCGGCGGACGGTCGTCATAGGAGGCCTTGTGGGTGATGGCGAGTTGCAGGGCCGCGTCGATTTTGATGTTGGTGGTGCCTAATCTTCCTCCGCAGCTTCAGGTCGCTGATGCCCCACGCAAATTGCGTGAAGAGGTTCTCCTCCACCTTGGTGAAGGCACAGTCCTTAGCCAGCTGGCACAGGGCCGCCATGAAAGCCACAGCCGACTCGCCCGGTTTCTGGATGCGGCCCTGGAACTCGATGTTCCTGGCGAGTGTGGTTGGCCGAGGCATGAGGTACCCCGTCAGTGCGTCGATGATCTCCTTGTACAAACACTCGAGGATCGACCGGGGCACGAGGAGGGTTTTGGTGAGGCGGACTGTGTTCACTCCACAGGAGCTCAGGAGTAGGGCTCGTCTTTTGCCCGGATCGGTGACCTTGTTGTAGACAAGATGGCATTTCAGTTGGTCAGTCCACGAGTCCCAGAGTTCGGGATGGGCTGGATTGAAGATCTCCAAGTTCCCCCGAGCAGAGGCCATGGCATAGCGTTAGCGGGGAGTGGGGTTCCTTGATGCGGTGCGCGGTGCAGTGCTGCTCGAGAGCGATGCGGGGCGCATCGGCTGGAACAATGCTCGGTGCTGTGCTGGGATTTGAGTCAGGCCTGGCTCAGAAGGATCCCACCTTCGTCGCCACTGAAAAGTACTGGGTTTGCCGCATGGAGGACTCGGATGACGACATGAGGTTGCACACGTTTATTGTACTTAAGACTGACTCTAACGGCCCGACAGGGCCAAATATATACATATTCACCCAGAACTCCCTATTCCCATTGGAGGGTTTGAATGTCCCACCAAGTGGCTATTGGTTGGGGCTGGGGGAAACCAGGATCCAAAGTTTCCTTTGTTCCAGGAGCCAAGCTCCTGCATGTGCCATGGACCCCTGGTGGGGTCCACGTACATAACAGGGGTTAAGTGCACAGACTCTAATATGGGAGAACCAGGTTTGATTCCCCATTCCTCCACTTGCAGCTGCTGGATGACCTTGGGCAAACCATTGTTCTGTCAGAGCTGCTCTTGAGCTCTCTCAGCCCCACCTACCTCACAGGGTGTCTGTTGTGGGAAGGGGAAGGGAAAGGTGTTTGTAAGACGCTCTGAGACTCTGAGTGAAGGATTGGGTTTAACTCCAATCTCTTCTCCTTCTTTTTCTTCATGTGTGGGAGAGGTGATTGGGAGGACAAAATGGATTTAGTCTCACCTTGTCCTTCCATACCTTCACTCTATCAGAACTGGCCTTTCAGCACTCTCTGACTGGTAAGCACATCAAAATTTGTGTGAGAGATCTTCAATAGGTCCACTCTCAATAAACCCAGGGAAAACTCAAATCCTGGTTGAAGCCAGACATGGAAGGTGTCAGCAAGCTGTCATGGTGTTCTGTGTGACCTCTGCTTGTACATATCTTTTCCCTGTTTCTGCCGGCTACCTATTATGTTATTCTGCTGTAATGCCTAAGTAAAACAACTGGAGGATGTGAGGGGGAGGGTATGCTTCACTGCTAGCTTGTTGCTTATTGAGCCTGAGAACTGCACCTGTGTTATGTCTAGAGTTGCCTGGTTCTCAGGAACTGGGCGCGCAACCGTTTCTTTAGCCCGCCAGCGGGAATGTTACCCATTGGTTATGTATCTGATTGAATTCCTTTATTATGTTTGCCCTAACTGCTGGTACCCAGTTCTAACAAAGAACGTGTTTGAGTATCTTTCCAACGCTTTGAAATAAACCTTACTTTCTTTGAAACGTGGATTTATTCTTGATGCTTGGGGATCCAACAGAAGGAAGGGATTGCTGAGCAGACTTAAGAGAATGCATAGGTTTATACCAGAAGCAGCAGTCTTTCAGTTCCATGAGCTACAGGTCATGAAGTCTTTTTAAAGTCATAGCCAGCACTTTGAATGCAGTTCAGAGGAAAATTAGCAGCCAGAGCAGCAATTTTGATACAGATATAATATGGTAACATTTACTTACTCCAGTTAGCTGGCATGCTGATGAATTTTGTACCAAACTACAGTTTCTGATTTGTCTTTGGGGCAGCCTGACACATAATTTGTTGTAGTATTAAAATCCAGAGCTATAGTAGCCTAGATCAGTATGACCAGATCAAATGAGTCCAGAAGAGACAACAATTTCTTAACCAGAAGTAATTGTGGGGGAATGAGGGTGGGGTGAAGCATGCTTTCTGATTACTCAAACTTTTATTTCAAAGGTTGAAAATGGGCCTGTGATCCAAGACTTTTCTCATGCTCAGGCAATGCAATTACCATTTTCTTGATGGTTGTGAGAAAATTCACCTCTACCAGATATATATTCACAATCCGGGTCAAAGGAATTCCAAACTAATTCTGGCAAAATTTAACTAGCCAGGGTGGGGAAAAATTCAAATGGTGACCTTCACAGAACCAAAGACCACATCAATGAGATGATTTCCACGCGGACAGGTCTCCGTGCTCCTGCATTTGTATTCCTCCACTGCTTTCGCTCGTTTCTGCAGAGGTTTCTTTTTTTTTTTAAAATAAAGATTTTATTGATTCCCCTAAAAAGGGGAGGTATTTCGCTTAAAAGAAAAAATGGGAAGGGTAGACAGTGGGAGAAAGAGAAAGCTGAGTGATATATAAACTGGTAAATTAAACTGTTAGTAATGTCCAATTAATCTTCTTGGGCTTCTTCTGTGTGTTGTCAAACTTCTTTTCTTAGTCCGGTCACGTGTAATTCTCTGTTAATATGTTAGTAATGTTCCTTTGAATTTCTGTTAATAAAAAAATCTCTTCTGGGCACATTCAGAACCGCTTCTTTGCGTGCTGGGTACTTTTACTGTCGCTGATGTGGAGGAGCTTCCTCTGTTGTCTTCTCCTTCCGGCTTGTTAGATCCTCCTTCGGGTTGCTGTTAACACTCTCAGTTCATGCACTATAAATCCTCTTCCTTTCATGCCATTACTGGAGGTCCCCAGCTTTGAGAATGGTATTAATTTCATTTTCACTTTTATATCCGCTCCCAAACTCTCTACTGGGTCCTCCTCGCAACTGTTGACTTATATAAGCGCTTGCCAGGCACTCTTCGCTGTCACAGTTCAAACTTTTCCGTTTTACAAAACTCCCGTCGGATTCACAGCCATAAACAGTCCAAACATTAAACAGCCGGCTCTCACACACAAGCAAACGCCCAGACGGAAGTCCCTCCCTTCTTCTCCGCTCGCTTTTGCCCAGCTCCGACATCTTTTCTTTTTTGTTCACTTTTAGAAAGTTCTTAAAATGTGCTCCAGAGAGACAAAACTTTTTCTCGCTTTGTTTCAAATACATCAAAGGAAAACATCACTGTCCGCTCAATCCATTCCCCCCCTCCTTTTCTTTTTCGCTTATACAAATGGAGGGTTAACCTCTTCGCCTTTTTCGCTGGGAGGGGGGGAAACGTTTTTAGTTCTTTTTCTCTGCATTTTGACAACTCACAGTTAAGCCGATCATTTCTTTTTCCATTTTTGCGGATGGTCGCTTTATCACTCGGTGACGTCTGGTGGCTCCGCTAAACCCCGTTCGGGGTCGCTCACGCAGCAAGGTCCATTGGGGCAGGGCATGGCGGGAGCCTCGGTCTCCGACCTCTCGGCCGAAAGAGCGACTCCCCCCTGGTGCACCCTAAAGTGCCCCGGATCCGAGCTCCTCTCTTCCTGAGGGGCTCGTTCGGGTCTCCGCTCGCGCGGATTCCCTCCTCCACCACGGGCGGGCGAGGCGCCCTCGGGAGCGACCCGAGGATGCGTCCGCCATTCGCGGGAGCCAGACCGGAAGCCATTTCTGCAGAGGTTTCTGTAGTCCCAGGATCAAAAATGCAGTTTGCCCCCTCTTGTGGCACAGCAAGGGAATTCCCGGAAACAAGGACATCTGATGCTGCGCCACAAAAGAGGACAAACTGCATTCTTGTACCTTGGACTACAAAAACCTCTGCGGGAATGAGTGGAAGAGGCAGAGAAGTACAAGTGCAGGAGCGGGGAGACCTGTTTGTGTGGAAAACGTCTGAGAGAATGAGAGAAATCTAAGACTTTAAGAACCACACTGATAAGAGGATGCTTCTGGCATCTCAGGCATCAGAATGACATTGAAATGGGTATTGAAACTGGTATGTAAGTTGGAATGGAAAGATTTTATGAGCAAATGATTGAAGTAAAACATCTTAGCAACCAACCACTTTTTCAACCAGGGGTTTGAATCTAGCTGTTAAACAGACCCCAAAACTACCCTAAACAATTTTGCTGGATGAAACTGTGCTGTCTCAATGGTAGTGGAGGATAATGTTTCCTTGCAGTTGCCACCACCACATCGCAGGCCTAAAAATGGGCTGTAGGGCATGTGGTCTGTCCAATAGGCACATGTCTTCTTCCAAGGTGCTGTGGTCATTTTCCAACCTATTTAGTATCTGTTGTCTCCCAACTCCCTTATATAGCAGGGAACAGGAGATCTTCTAAACTAGAAGAGTCTGGAGCAGGGAACAACTGTGCATACGTGTTAATCTGATGTCCCACACTTCTCTCCACCAGTATAAGAAGGCTTACTGCGTGGCTAACAGATTTTACTGGTGCAATGCCTTGTTCTGGCCTTCTAGTTTTCTTTTTATAGATCACCATTGATGCTTACACTGCCCCCAGCTTAGCTTCTGAGGAACATGTGTCAGGGATGCTGTAGACTGATTATGCATTGAGCAGGGGGCTGGACAAGATGGCCGACTCCATGATTCTATTATTCTCCAGTCAAGAACTCACATGATGAAAGAACCTGACACTGAGCCCTGATGGGCAGAAGGTTTAGATAGCCCCCAAATTTAAAGCATACTCACCAGAAGCACTAAGTTCCATAGACCCCTTCTGTCAGGTGCTACTTTATCTAGCAATATTATTACTGCAGACTTCATCAAGGAAATCCTAGTAGACATTTGCTTTGTACAGATGGCTACTATTGTTAATGGGTTCTTAAGGAATTATCAGTTTACATTGTCTGTACTATTGTTAGCTTTTTACACAGAATCTTAAGAAGAGGGATGGACTCAAGGGTTGCCGTTAGGAATGCTTGTGTGTAACTTTTATTGAGTTTAAATCAATACGCAAGCTGGTAAATTGTTTTGCTCTAAGCAGTCATGATCATCTTCAACATCCTTCAACATCAGTCCCTATTCATATTTACATCCAGGCAGAGAAGAGTCCAATTCACTTAGTATGGTGATGTTTGGAGATGGAGAAGCCGTGTTAACACTGGTCTCAGAATCAATGCATGTTTGGTGTTCTTCAATAAGAGCTTGCTGGGGTCTCTTTAAATAGCCTCTTGCATATGAACCATTACTCCTAGCTGAACATGTACAGGGTGAATGCCTGTAAGATGTTTTCTCTTGATATAACCATCCTTAGATTAACTAATGAAGTTTCTTGTTCTTTTGGATACTCATTCTGTATTTGTGGTTTTCTTGTGACAGCCTTTTTCCAGACATCATTTCCTCATGTTCCTTCTTTGGTCTGATGGACAACATCCCACACTCCTATACTAAAGTTAACAATTCTAAGCAGTGCACTCTGAAATGGCTGTACCATGGCTATTCACACTTCACCACCAAAGCCTCAGGTTAATCTTGCAGTAAAGATTGAGAAAAGTAGCCATCGTACAAAGGTAAAGGTGGGCCAGTGAAATTTTTCGATAGCAAACCTGTTCCTTTAGGAGGACTTGTAGTCCTTTCTAGAACAGGAGGAGTGGAACATCTTTTAGAATTGTCCTGACAATCTTGTGGTCTTCCCACTACTGAAATCTCTGCTTTGTATGGCTTAAGTGCCAGGATGCGCCATGACTGACCCTGGAAGAAGAAAAGGTGTATAACTTTTCAGGAGGGAGAAACTTGTTTCCTTTGCAGAAACAGGAAGGACCCTCATCTTGGCAGCTTATTGAGTTCCTCCTATGCTGTACCTGGTAGATGGCAGGAGTCATTCACTATCAACTATGTTGTTGCCCTGCAAGGCACTTATTGCGCTCTTATGGACTTATAGTTCATAAGTGATAAAAACTGGACTGTGCAATTAGTGTGCAAAAGGGACTGAACTGTGTAGTAACCCTGAAGTGATGCCAGCTGTAGACACATGCCCGGAAGAAGGAAACCTTCCCCTAAGATGATGTGCCAATGGTTCCTGAGGTTACCTGGACCAGTTCCCTAGCCACATGAAGCACACTGAAGTCAGCAACCGCTGATGGCTCAAAAGGATGCCATACCAAGAAGCCTGAAATCTAAACTCCATGAAGAACACCGTTATTGTCACGCAGGCAACCTTCTTCCCTCCTCAACCCAGCCTCGCCTAACAAGAAGCTTTGCAGCCATAAGTTAATCAAGGGACTGACAATGACTTTGGCCGCATTAGTCATCACCCTCCAGGTGCCACTGCTCAGAGTAACTAGAATTCAATATTGTCCAATGCCTTAGCCCACCCTCAAAATAGTTTCAGTTAGCATGTTTTGGGGATGGACCAGTATGGGATGTGCCAGGGGAGGTGTCCAGCAGTGCCCACCCCAAGCCCCCTCATAAAAGAGCCGGCTTAGGCCATGTTGGCTTAGGCCATGGCTTAGGCCATGCTGGGAAAGATTGAAGGTCAAAGAAGACGGGGACAGCAAAGGATGAGATGGTTGGACAGTGTCATCGATGCAACGAACATGAAATTGAGCCAACTTCAGAGGACAGCGGAAGACAGGAGGGCCTGGCGTGAGCTGGTTCATGGGGTCACGAAGAGTCGTACTCGACTGTGCGACTGAACAACAAAGGCCATGTACTCTCTCTCGCCTTACCTCTAGACCCCACCCTACCTCCATGGCTCTTGGTTTGTGCAGCCAGAGTCTCCATGTGTTCTGCTGGTTCAGAATATGACCCCAGTTCTCCATAGTCTCCCTTTTATTATTATTTTTCCTGTGGATTGCTTCATCACGCCAAGGACAGGTAAATATTGCCCATCAACAAAATATCCTGCTCATGCGAATGTCACTATCCTTTTCTATCTAATTTTCTTAGATCTGTGTAATTGTGAGCGTGTTTGAATAGTTGTATGTTTGTGAAGTACCATCAGTAAAGAAGCCATTTCAATTTGAAGTTGGTCTCTGCATCTATTTCTGGTGCTTCTGGAAGAAGCAGGACCCCTGTATACATAGGTGATCGCTCCCATAATTGCCTATTGTCCTTTATAATATCATAATTCCCCAAAATTATTAATAATCCATGGCAATTTGGCTAACAGTGTTGTGTAGACATTCATGTTATTTTTACAAATATGCATCCACATCTTTTGTAAGCTTACTTACCAGCAGCTCAAAATGCTCAACAGGACTGCTCTTACGAAAGTGACAAATTTTAAACCTAAAACTTTTTACTCCATTGCCATGTCCTACTTAGGATGACATCCCTTTCCATCAAAACCAAATTCACAATATCCTTACTAAGCAAACGAAATCTGCTTCTAGTTTTCCCTGTCTTGGCATTCAGCTTCTTAGTTGCTTTTGCAAATAGTTGACTCTGCTTGCTGTGTATAATGAAGTCTGATGGATGTTTCTCAACTGGAGGGGGTGCGACTATCCAGTAGTAGCTGTGGTATTTCAGGCACGGGAAAGCAAGGCAGTAGCATCTTCACACACTTGCTAACAGCTTAACATTACGCATGCACAACTCAAAAGTTGGTTGGTGGAATTATGCCATCTCCTATTATAAAACACATATCAAGGCCCTTGCCCCATAGTTCATGTTCCTTGGAGTTGTAAGTGCGCTAGTACAGAAAAGTCTCACAACTTACTTCTACAACTTACTTATTTTTTTCCTGTCTCTGAAACCATGTTTCATAGCATTAAGTAATGATGGGTTAAAAAGTGCTTTGTTGGAATTATAGTTTGAAGATTATAAAATGCAAATAGAATCCTCAGAAAGACACTTTTCTTTTTAATGAGGTTGTAACTACTTTGCACATGCATGCTCTTGTATTCTCTCCTGGGAACTAGGGCTTCTTTGGGAAGCCATCAGTACAGAATAACACCAAGCGAATTCTTCCATTGGCACATCTCACCCAGAAGAGACTAAGCAAAAGAAGGACATTGCTCCTTTTGTGGTCATTGCTTGGCTTGCCTATTTTAAAAATCAATCAGACTTAGTTCTAAGTAAATTGTGTCTAGGACTGAGAAACCTGTTTCTGATCTTAGGGGAAAACAGCAAACAGCTTATTTTGGTGATATTAATTGAAACAGATTAGCCTATTCCAAATGTGATTCACTAATTACATAGCTAAAACTGGCTATAAAAGGTGCTTTAGCCATATTTATTGATGGTCACAACATCTTCGCACACGGCAATAGTGCAGTGATTACGTTTAGTGCCCAGAGCTACTATGGGCCCTCAGACAAATATTCCCTCTGGGTCTCTCCTCACACTACCCAGACACAACTCAAATGGGATATAGAAACAAATCATATGACTTGTCCAGCTCCATTTATTCTCAGGGTGAACATAGAGCCCAGAGATTTGTCCCCCTAGTTCTTACAATCTGGTCAAAGCTATGCATTTAAGGAAGACTCAGATTCAAATTCCTGTTTACAAACTGATTTCAGCTACTCAATTTTTTTTGATAACTTACCTCATAGGGCTGTTACAAAGATAAAATTGGAAGGTAGGCATTCTGCGCATCCTAGAAAATAAATTAGGTTGCCATTTGATAGAGAGTAAACATAGACAATTGATCTCGATTATTGTGAATACACTCCCAATCCATGGATTGGATCTAAAAATACAGTGGAGTAAGCATTCTTCTCCTTGTGGAAGGGTACATTCTCATCAGTGAATTAGCATTATGCTAAGACGGCGTTATCAAATGCAAGATAATTTGTCCACAGGGTTCAAAACTTATAGTGGAGGCCCAGCCTGGCTAGCTGCCCGATCTCACAAAGCTGAGATGCTTTTAGTTACCGATTCCAGAGGACAGAATGAGTGCACAGTGGGAAACAGCTATAGCCATTGCTGCGCCCTCTCCCAGGTCCAGCAAGGCTGCCAAGGCTGCCCAACCCTGCTGCAGCAGTCAATGGATGCCCCACCAAGGCAAGCAGAAGTAGGCAAAACTCAATGGCATAAGCCAGCAGCTTCCCTTCATACCATTCCCATCAATATTGGCTTCATCAGGCCACTGTACTAGACTGAGAACCTATCTACAGTTTATATTCTATTGGTAGATTAGTGCTAAGTGTACTCTGTCTACCACTAACAGTACTTTGGATCCAGTCCAAAGAGAATTTTGCTGTTTGGTTCAGAGGAAGGTGGAGTGTAACTATTTTCCCCCTTTAAATTTTTTTTCAGTGGAACTGGTTGTCAAAATTGGAATTAATTCAAACATGTGCTGCTCAAACTTCCTCCATTTACATTGTGCAGTGTTATATGAAAATATGAACAATTGTATTTTAACCAGGAAGCAAAATTGACAACAAATGAGCTGATTTGTGTGACTATCCTATATACTTTTAGATTTTTTAAAATTGTAACTCAAGCTTAGTTGAGCACAAATTAATGAGCTTCCAGTATTACCCAAAGCTTACTATGCACAGCTTTAGAAGCTTCCCTTTGAACATTTTGAATAATATCAGTTATACAATACCCCAAAGATATGATATTTTAAAGCATAGCACTTCCTTATTAAATATTAAAATGGGTCAAGCAAATTTTTCCTCCACTGCCTTTCCTGTCTAGGTTATCATGACAACATAGAGGTTGGAAATTTATTTATTTATTTGTTTATTATTTTTTAATTTATTTGATTTATAGATCACTCTCCACCATGTAGGGCTCACGATGGTGAACAACATTATTACAAGAGCTTTTATGGATCAGAATAAAAACAATAAACAATTCTGTGACTAATATAAATGATCCTTAAAGGACCAATTTTGTCCTTACCCTGCGGGGGAGGAGAGAGGAGGAAGCCAGGCTCAATGGAAACCATTGCTGTCCTCAACCATAGGCCTCACAGAACATCTCTGTCTTACAGGTCCTGCGGAACTGCACGATGTCCTGCAGGGCATATATGTCATTTGGCAGAAAGTTCCACCAGGCTGGCTTCAGGGCTGAAAAGGGCCTGGCTCTGGCTGAGGACAGCTGGATATCTTTCAGGCTAGGGATCACTGGAGTATTCTTCTCCCAGAGTATTGTGGTCTTCTGAGGGTATACCAGGAGAGGTGGTCCCATAGATACTTTGGTCCCAGACCATTTAGGGCCTTAAAGGTTAATACCAGATCACTGAACCTGATCCGGTATTCAACCTGGAGCCAGTGCAGCTGGCAAAGCATCAGTTAAATATGTGCTATCAATGAAGTTCCAGTAAGAACCTGAGCCGCTGCATTCTGGACCAGTTGTAGTTTCCAGGTCAGTCTCAGGGGTAGCCCTCTGTAGAGCGAGTTACAGTAGTCTAACCTGGAGGTGACCATTGCATGAATTACTATGGCTTGGTCAGGGTGAAAAAGGAAGGGGGACAGTTGCCTGGACCTGGCACAGTTGCAGAAAGACCAGTCGAGCAACATTTGTGATCTGGGCCTACACTGATAAGGAGGCACCCAGGAGCACACCCAGGCTCTTGGTGGTTGGCACTGGTGTTACGGGGGACTGTCAAGAGCCAGACGTTGGCACCCCAACCAAGAGTACCTCCCACCCAGCCACAGAACCTTTATCTTTCATAGATTGTCTCAGCCAGCTCTATTTCAGCCATCCAGCCACAGCCTCCAGACCTCCAATCCAGACCTCCAGACCTCCAATCCGTCAACAGATACAGCTGGGTGTCATCTGCATATTGATACCACCCAGTCCAAAACTGCACACCAGCTGGACAAGAGGGCACATGTAGATGTTGAACAACATTGGAGAGAGGACTGCCTCCTGAGGGACCCCACAAACCAAGGGGTGTTGGGATGACACCCTCTCTCCTAGAGCCACCCTCTGTCCCTGATCCTGGAGGAATGAGGTAAGCCACTTCAAGGCCACCTGATGGATTTCTGTGTCAACGAGACAGTGGGTCAACAGATCATGGTCAACCATGTCGAATGCTGCTATCAGGTCTAACTTTAACAGCAACACCGCCCTGCCTTGATCCAGCTGCCTGCGAAGATCATCTGTGAGGGCGACCAGCACTATCTCCGTCCCATGGCTAGAGTGGAAGCAGGACTGGAATGGATCAAGGGCCAACGTATGCACTTGTCATCAGTTGCCTGCCTTGCCTTGGTCTATGGTTTTCTGTGTCTTAGAATTTCAGTTAAAATAGAATGGGGCCATAAAACCATACTAAGCAGATCTAGTATTTATATCAGATGTTTTAAACACAAGGGTGGCAGTCTCCTGACAGTCAAAATCAACAGCAATCCATAATTATTCTAACAAGTATTGATTACAAGTTTATAAATGACTTATTTTCTTGAGATATTTATCTCATGTGAGTATGTATTCCTATACATATTTAATATTCCCTACCTTGGGGATCCTGTTTGGGTGGGAAAGTGGCATATAAATGTTTTTTAAAAATAAAATAAATATAAGGTAAATTATTTCAGAACACAGAAGCCATCTCTAGTCTAGGGATCTCATACATATAGTTTGTGAGTTACTGGTAGCTTGCTGACTGCCGCAGAGTGCTTGTGCATTCCCTAGAAGACCCCAGGAAAAGATCACCAAAAGATCTACTCTAGGCTTTTTTTAAAAAAAGAAACCTTTTGTTTTGCAGGATTTATCTCTGTAGTGCTTAGCTGTTACCTTCCATTCTGCTTGTCTTCCTAGTCCATATTCTGGGTCAAGGACTGAACAAAACTTGATGTGTGTGTGTGTGTGTGTTTGAGAGAGAGAGAGAGAGAGGAGCTTTGCCAGTTGCCTTGACACTGAAAGGATACATATGTACTTATGTGTTGTCAAGTCACAACCAATTTAACGCGACCCCCCAGCAAGGGGCTGTCAAGGCAAGTGAGAAGCAGAGGTAGCCTGCTATTGCCTCTGTCTGCAGATTATTCCTTGGTGGCCTCCTGACTAAGTACCAACCCTGCTCAGCTTCTAAGATTTGATGGGTTCAGGCTATACCATGCCTCCTTCTGTCCCACCACTGAGAAGATTAGGTGGTATAAATATTTTAAGCAAACAAATCTACTGACCAGTATCCTGATTTACACCTTCTGATTAGGTCTGTTATGAGGGAGCCAAGTTCTGTTACAGGCAGTTTGTGTAAGTGGGAGAAGTGGGAAGAGACTGCTGGAGAAGGCCAGGAGGGGCCACGGGTATCAGAGACTTGGGGGAGGGGGATTAGATCATCCTTTAAATTTAGTAAATAAAATATAATCTTAGTTTTCATTTTTAAACTAGATTCCTTCCTTTTTAAAAGTTACCAGTGCTATCCTTAAAATACTTTACTGGGAATAAGAACTATTGAATAGATTTGAATGGGATAGCCCTGCTCAGGATTGCTTTCAAGATATCTAAATCCAAATTATGAGTAACTAATTGAGATGGTACTTGATCAAAGGTTTATTAACCATGGAGGCAAATTAGCCACCTCTAAAAATAACCCCTTCTTTTATAATCATAATTGCATGGCAACTGCGACTTTGCATTTTTCTTTTAACCTATGCCACGAACCAATACTGCTTTCATTTAAATTCTTTTGAAAAACAGATACCTCATTTTGAGAAAAGGTATTGAAAAGAATCTGAAAACCATTCCAGTACCTCTGACTTGGTGTCATATTTCCATTTGTCAAGTTCAGTGCTTCAAATTAACTTCACAAGCTTATTCTGTTCTCTGTTTGGCAAGAGTACCTATCCTAAAAGGAAGAGCAGAGATCCCTGAAGCCCCAATTTAGAATTTCTTGTTCAGTGTGGGGTGTGGTTAGCTGCACTACCCATTATAGCAGCAACAAGGAAGATATTGCTAGCTTCTTCCATGTGACAGAAACAATGTATGAAAAGCCTTAGAAGACTGGAAGATTAACACTGCAGTCCTAAACATAGTTATTCCTGTCTAAACTCATTCATGTCTCAGGTGACCAAGTAACCAGTCTTTACAATACCTTCTTAGTTTGGATCTTGTCCTTATTTATCTAGTATAAAATTTGAGTTGAATTAGCTTACAACTATGCTCCAACCACTGATGCAGAAGAGGCTGAAGTGGACCGGTTCTATGAAGACCTACAACACCTCCTGGAACTAACACCAAAAAATGATGTCCTCATCATCATAGGAGACTGGAATGCTAAAGTAGGAAGTCAAAAGGTAACCGGAATAACAGACAAGTTTGGCCTTGGAAAGCAAAATGAAGCAGGACAAAGGTTAACAGAGTTTTGTCAAGAGAACACACTGGTCATAGCGAACACCCTTTTCCAACAACCTAAGAGGCGACTCTACACATGGACATCACCAGATGGGCAACACCGAAATCAGATTAACTATATAATTTTCAGTCAAAGATGGAGAAGCTCTATCCAGTCAGTAAAAACAAGACCTGGAGCTGACTGTGGCTCAGATCATGAGGTACTCATTGCAAAATTCAGGCGAAAAGGAAAGATTTACCCAACTGAATGCAGATTTCCAGAGAACACCAAGGAGAGATAAGGAGGCCTTCCTGAATGAACAATGCAAAGTAATAGAGGAAAACAATAGAATGGGAAGGACTAGAGATCTCTTCAAGAAACTTGGAGAAATCAAGGGAGCGTTCCATGCAAAGCTGGCCATGATAAAGGACAAAACCGGTAGGGACCTAACAGAAGCAGAAGAGATTAGGAAAAGATGGCAAGAATACACAGAAGAACTATACAAGGAAGACCTCGATGTCCTTGACAACCACGACGGTATAATCACTGACCTCGAGCCAGACATCCTGGAATGTGAAGTTAAATGGGCCTTAGAAAGCATTACTAACAACAAAGCTAGTGGAGGTGATGGTATCCCAGCTGAGCTATTCAAAGTCTTAAAAGATGATGCTGTTAAAGTGCTGCACTCAATTTGCCAGCAAATTTGGAAAACGCAACAGTGGCCACAGGATTGGAAAAGGTCAGTATACATTCCAATCCCAAAGAAGGGCAATGCCAAGGAATGTTCAAACTATCGCACAATTGCACTCATATCACACGCTAGCAAGGTCATGCTCAAGATCCTACAAGCTAGGCTTCAACAGTACATGGATAGAGAACTGCCAGAAGTACAAGCTGGGTTTCGAAGAGGTAGAGGAACGAGAGATCATATTGCCAACATTCGCTGGATTATGGAGAAAGCAAGAGAGTACCAGAAAAATATCTACTTCTGCTTCATTGACTATGCTAAAGCCTTTGACTGTGTGGATCACAACAAACTATGGCAGGTCCTTAAAGAGATGGGAGTACCAGACCACCTCACATGTCTCTTGAGAAACCTGTATAAGGGCCAAGAAGCGACAGTTAGAACCGGATACGGAACAACTGATTGGTTCAGCATAGGAAAAGGAGTACGACAAGGATGTATACTGTCACCTTGCTTATTTAATATATATGCAGAGTACATCATGCGAAATGCTGGCCTGGATGAATCACAAGCGGGAATTAAGATTGCTGGGGAAAAGATCAACAACCTCAGATATGCAGATGATACCACTCTAATGGCTGAAAGTGAAGAGGATCTAAAGAACCTCTTGCTCAGAGTAAAAGAGGAGAGCGCAAAAGTGGGCTTGAAGCTCAACATCAAAAAAACTAAGATCATGGCATCCGGCCCCATCACTCCTTGGCAAATAGAAGGGGAAGTCGTGGAAGTAGTGACAGACTTCACGTTCCTGGGATCCCAGATCACCGCAGACTGTGACTGCAGCCATGAAATTAAAAGACGCCTGCTCCTTGGGAGGAAAGCGATGGCGAACCTAAACAGCATGATAAAAAGTAGAGACATCACCCTGCCAACAAAAGTCCGCATGGTCAAAGCAATGGTATTCCCAGTAGTCATGTATGGCTGCGAGAGCTGGACTATAAGGAAGGCCGAGCGCCGAAGAATAGATTCTTTTGAACTATGGTGCTGGAGGAGACTCTTGAGAGTCCCTTGGACTGCAAGAAGAACAAATCAGTCAATCCTCAAAGAAATCAACCCTGACTGTTCCCTGGAAGGCCAGATAATGAAACTGAAGCTCAAATACTTTGGCCACCAAATGAGAAGGGAGCACTCACTGGAGAAGACCCTGATGCTGGGAAAGATTGCAGGCCGGAGCCTCATCGGACAGAGGCCACAGCGGAGCATGCGTGGAAGTGCGGTTGGTCCTGGCCGGAAATGAATCGCTACAGCCAGGAAGAAAGGGAACTCCAAAAGACCAGCACCAGGAAAGGATGCCGCCAACTACCACCCACAAGAATAGGACAACAATTGAAGATCTGCCGGAAAAGGGTGCCTGGTAGGGTTGTCACCACCCCTGTATATCTGTGGCCCTAGGTTAGACTTGGTAAAAATGTGATTAGCACGCTCTGTAAGCCGCCCAGAGACCCTTAGTGGTTAGGGCGGGATAACAAATCGAAGTAATAACTAACTAACTAAATAAATAAATCAGTCAATCCTAAAAGTAATCAACCCTGACTGTTCCCTGGAAGGCCAGATAATGAAACTGAAGCTAAAATACTTTGGCCACCCAAATGAGAAGGGAGCACTCACTGGAAAAGACCCTGATGCTGGGAAAGATTGGAGGTCAAAGAAGACGGGGACAGCAAAGGATGAGATGGTTAGACAGTGTCATAGATGCAACGAACATGAAATTGAGCAAACTTCAGCAGACAGCGGAAGACCAGAAGGCCTGGGGTCGCGAAGAGTCGGACTCGACTGTGCGACTGAACAACAACAAAGCTTACAACTATTCTGGGTAGCCATGTTACACCTTGCAGGTCTTTGGTGGGATCATGCAATATAAGTCTTTCAGACAGACTGAGAAGAACCATAGCTCATGAGTTCATGCAAATCCATTCAAGCAAACCCGTATATTTTTAAATCAGTGTAATTTAATTGCAAGAAGTATAGAAGTGAGCTTAGTTCTTCCTGACTAGCAATAGTAATTCCACTTAGTTTTGGTAAGGAAGTGATACATATGTGCCAAGTTAAAAAGAAGGGAATGAGGTTCTTTTTGATTTTTAAAGCTTTGAGAGTGGGTTTTTAATCCTTAAAAAGTAAGTTAATTGCTTTTAGATTACCAATCGACTGTACTTTTCTCTCTGATTGTATCTCTGCTTGATATGTTTTCATGTTGTAAATGCATGATAATTTGTTGTGATTGTATCTGCAGTTCATGTTTTTATGTTGTAATTGTATGCTAATTTCTGATTGTAGATTTATCAGATATCGGAGTGAATTTTTTTAACCTTCCTAGATCTCACTGATAAATATGTAATTTAATTTAAACAGCTCCATTCCATTCTAGAAATCTAATGCATTTGAGAGTGAGATATAAAAGACATTGGTCAGTGTTAGTTTAGGAAATAAAGAATGTATGAAAGGGACCTTTTTATTTTTTAAAAATGTATATTGTTAGCTTTTTGGAAACCTTCCCACAAATTGCCAAGAATGTCCTTTGGTTTTGAAGTAAGCCTCTGTTTTTCCAAGATGTGGAATATAATTTATCAGAAACCTGGAAATACACTTGGGGTATATTTCCTACTATCTGAGGAAGAATACAGAGAACAGTGGCTCTAAAGCCTTTTCCTCTTCTGACATTGTCACCTGTACAATAGTGACTAATGTCTCTCAAAACTAGTTACCATTAATAGCTGGCTTTCTATGAACTAAAAAGAAAAGTGTAAAACAAAACAACCAACACAGAAAATAATTCATTTTTCCATTGAGATAGTTTTTCTAACCTGAACATATTTAACATATTGGTGTAAAAAATACCCCAGGAGTTCATTAAGAAAAGTCTGATACAGACGAGGGAATCTCTTTAAGTGCTCTGGAAAGCACCTTCTGGAAACCGCCATTTATGACAAACTGAAGATCCTTCCTGAGAACTTGGAGAATATTTACCTCACCACAGAGAGATATATTACTAGGGTAGAAAAATACCCCAAGGTACAAACAATGTTATAAAATATTTATTTAAGAGGTTTTAAAGTATTTTCTTTTAAGCATTATAAATGTTTATATTAATTTTTGAAGGGAGGCAGAGCCAGGAGGAGGGGAGCTGGGAGGAGACGACAGGGGAGGGGCTTAACTAAAGAAAATATTAAGTTTTTGGAACTCAAGTACCCATCAAGTAGGAGCTGCGGTGGCTCAAGTGGTTAAGACGCTGAACTGCAGGCTGTGGAAGGTCAGTAGTTCAGCAGTTCGAGACCCGGGTGCCGCATGATGGAGTGAGCTCCCGTCTCTAGTTCCAGCTCCTGCCAACCTAGCAGTTTGAAAGCAAGAAATTGCAAGTAGATAACCTTCGTTGGGAAGGTAACTGCGTTCCGTGCGCCTTGGTGTTTAGTCATGCCGGCCACATGACCATGGAAACGTGTTTGGACAGCGCTGGCTCTTCGGCTTTGAAACGGAGATGAGCACTGCAACCCTAGAGTCGGATTCGAGTGGCTTTCGAGCAAGGGAACCTTTACCTTTATGTTTTTACTCATCATTTACCTTGAATAGTGCTTGCTTTTTAAACCTTTTGTGGCCAGCCAGATATGATGCCCTTGGATCGTTCATAGTGCCATCATAAGCACAGTTAACATCCTTCTATGTCCACTGAAGTCAATGTGCTTAGAAGGATGTAGCTGTCTTTATGATAGTGCTGGTAGTGTGCTGGTAGCAAGCTTATGGCTAGAAGAAGAATGGCTTCTAGAGAAGGCGAAGATGGAAACTTGTTAAATTTCATGTCCTCCAATGGACTGCTGAGAGATTTCTTTCTTTGCTTGACAATTTTAAAATGATAGATGGCCACCAATTAAATTGAATTGACAGCCAAGAAACCAGGTCAATAATTACAGAGATAAAAGATTGATGGAATAGGAAGAAAAGTGGGGGGATAGAGTAGGGGAACAGGAAGTGATTATTTAAAACCTAGGGATCAGGGTGCAGACCAGTTATGTAGTAACAAAATGCAGTACTTAATTGTATCATCAGTTAAAAATACAATTCTCAATATTAGGTTAAGTCATTCCACTTTTCTCTTTTAGTTCACAGAAAATAATGATGCAAACTAAATTATACAACTCTCTGTCTTTTTGTCTTTAGCCAGGAGTTACCTTGGATTTAATGTTCTATTTGATGTAATGTTATGAGGTTTGGGAAAATTCATTTTAAAGTATTTTTCCTCAGCAACCTCAGAAATGTCAATGACAAGATATGGGCACAACGGAAATTTAGAAACATAAAAACAAGCTATCTATCCTCTGGGGGCCTACCATTTGGATTTGACTAGATTGTGTTATTTGTAATCTTTATGAAAATACCAGCACAATAAAATGCCCCAGTGATTTTAAATGAGCTGAGACAATGCAGTATATTTGAAAGTACTGAAAAGGAGTTGCAGATTAATAAAGCAGGAGAATACAATAATAAGAAGAATGCAAAATGTTGACCAATCATTGGTAACTCACATTATTTTATAATCAGATATTGTCAAATAATTTTGGTAGTCTTGTTTTTTGTTGCAAAGTCAAGGTTTGACAAACTTGTTGCATTTTGCTTTGGGAAATTATGACGACATGGAAAAAACACCATTCAGTCCATTATATTTAATGGAAAAATGTTATTTCGTGGCTTGAATTATTTTATGATACAGATACTATTAGTTTCTATTTCTTTTAAAGTAGTAATCCTAATCATTTGCAGATTGAACCATGACAGCACTGGTCCAATTTCCAATATTAAAAGATCTTCCAAAAGAAGTCTGCTTCCTCTAGTGGAACAAACTTTATTCTGCTCTTAAAAGGTTGACCAGTCCATAATGAAGACAAGAATGGCATGTGGAAACTTTGGACCCACACTTCCTCTTGTGCCTTTGGTACAGTTTGGCGTAGTGGTTAAGTGAGTATAATCTGGGAGAATCGGGTTTGATCCCCCATGCCTCCACTTACAGCTGCTGGATGACCTTGGGTAAGCCATAGTTCTGTCAGAGCTGTTCTCTCAATGACAGTTCTGAAAGAGCTCTCTCAGCCCCACCTACCTCACAGGGTGTTTGTTGTGGGGAGGGGAAGGGAAAGGAGTTTGTAGGCTGCTCTGAGACTCTGAGTGAAGGGTGGGGTATAAATCCAATCTTCTCCTCCTCCTCCTCCTCCTCCTCCTCCTCCTCCT